>NC_086017.1:15643181-15946212 GCF_029281585.2 Gorilla gorilla gorilla
GTGGTTTGGGGCTGAGCCAGAGAGTGGGCAGAGAATTTTGGTGTTTCTTTTCTCATATCCCAAAATAATTTGTCCTCCTCTCTTCTTTCCATGATCTCTTTCACCTCACTTTCCAGATACTGTAGATGTCCCAAAATAATTTGTCCTCTTGTTCTTCAGGGTTTTCAATCATGGGTTTTTCAATCAGAGTTTTAGACTCCTTTCTTGGCTCTTACTGTGGATAGTTTAAAAGCTAGAGAGAGAAAGAGAGAACGTTGAGTGCTGTTCCTTTCTTCCAGGTTTTGATTTCTTCTCATCCTTCCCAGAATCTGCCTGCTCTTGTTCACTTTTAGGGCCTTCAGGGAGTTCATTTTCGTTTTATATCCAGAATTCATATTTTCTGTCTATGGGAGGCTTGATTTGATAGTTGCTGACCTGTCCTATTCTCTTTTGAGATTAAGCGCAAGCTAGAAATCTTTCCTAATAAACATAAATGTGCATGTGCAAATGAATATGCACAATAACACATATGCAATTTATGAGGCAATTCTGTGGGGTAAATGCATCCATGTACATGTGGTGGATCTCTGTTCAAGAATCCTTGGTTCCTGTGCATAGTGCTGAGATTACAAAGTTTACCAAGATGTAGTTTTCACCCTCATAGATTCCTTGTTTACAGCAGGGGTCAGCAAGCTTTTCTTCAAGAGGAAGAAAGTAAGAATTTTAGGTTTATAGGCTGGCTTTATGACCTCCATCACAACTTCTTCAATTTTGCTGTTATAGCACAAAAGCAGACATAGGCAATACATAAATTATGGGCATAGTTATATTCAAATAAAACTTTATTTTAAAAAATAGGCTACAAGCCTATGGACTGTATTTACTGTCCCCTATTCTAGAAGCAAGACTGCAAATAAAAATAAAAATAGTTTAATAAGAGCATCAGTGTTAAAGAGAAATCCAAAATAATAAAACAAGAGAGACTGTGATTATTAAGGGAAGATACTGGAATTGAGACTCTGTTTAAAAAGCAAAATAAAATAGCATAAACATCACAAAATTGGTTTCGTCTTCTTATAGCCAAGATCCAAACATCAAACAACAGCAAATAAACCTACCCCTGGCTTATGCATAGTAATTACCTCTTCATCAGTTCTGCAGACTGAAACTCTAAATCCTGTTTTGAATTAGCTGTGGCATACAGTTTCACACTGTTTTGTGACTACGTACCATCTTTATTCCATACTGGAATATGAGTTAATAGTACAAGTGATGGTGGGGATATATTTAGTTATTAACTTGTTTATGTGTCCTTATTCTTAGTGTGGCAATTATTACTTAGTACTTGGACAAACTCATCTGAACAGATGATGGGGAAAAATTCATCTTCATCAATATCCATAACATAGAGTAGAATAGTAATAATCTCTTAAGAGTTGTATATGCAGTACATTAACATTTTATAGGAATGAAAAATCATAAGAACATATCTAAGTGAAAGAACTAGTACGAATTCCACGGGGAAAAATATTTAAGCTGCGTTTTAAAAGTTGGATAGATTTAAAAAAACAAAAACACGATAAAAACATTATTCTTCTAGTCTTTTTCTAGAAATTGAAATAATACAGACTTACATGGGGAAGGTGATCCCTTACCCCTTTTTCCTGATCCCCAAATTCTTCTGCCCCTTTGTTGACCTCTGCTCTATTCCTCCCTCATTTCTCTTTAGGAGGAGAGAATACTGATGTGATCTATTCACACATATTAGTGGACAGGGTCATTGTGGAAGACAGAACAAGTGCTCATGTTTTCCCATCCGTGTGGTAGAATGGCAATCTAATTATCCAAACCTACATGCCTACTGGACATTGCTTTTGATTTCTGTACTTGTGTCCATTCAGAAAGTGGTAATGTTTCCAAACGCGGTAATAATATTCCAAGTTCTTGGAGATATTGATGATTTGCTTCCAGACCACTGCAATAAAGCAAATATTGCAATAGTAAGTTGCACACATTTTTTGCTTTGCCAGTGCATATAAAATGTTTACAAGGTAGTCTATTGTAATAGCATTGTGTGCAATAGCATTATGTTTAAAAAATACACATACTTGAATTTAAAAATGCCTTATTGCCAAAAGTACCAACAATCATCTGAGCCTTTAGTGAGTCCTAATCTTTTGGCAGGTGTTGCCTCAATATTGATGGCTGCCAACTGATTACAGTGATAGTTGCTGAAGTTTGGAGTGACTGAGGCGATTTCTTAAAGTAAGACAAAAATGAAGCTTGCTGCATGAACTTACTCTTTCATTCACAAAAGATTGCTCTGCAACATGTGATGCTGTTTGATAGCATTTTACCCACAGTACGATATCTTTCAAAAGTGGAGTCAATCCTCTTAAACCATATCATTCTACCATAAAAACACATGCACATGAATATTCATTGCAGCACTATTCACAGTAGCAAAGACATGGAATCAACCTAAATGCCCATCAATGACAGACTGGATAAAGATAATGTGGTACATATACACCATGGAATGCTATGCAGCCATAGAAAAGGAGATCATGCCTTTTGCGAGAACATGGATAGAGCTGGAGGCCCTTATCTTCAGCAAACTAACACAGGAACAGAAAACCAAATACTGCACGTTCTCACTTATAAGTGGAAGCTAAATGATGAAAACTCATGAACACAAAGGAGGGAACAACAGACACTGGGATCTACTTTGGGGCCAGGGTTGGAGAAGGAAGAGGAGCAGAAAAGATAACTATTGGGTACTGGGCTTAATACCCGGGTGATGAAATAATGTGTACAACAAACTCTCATGACACATGTTTACCTATGTAACAAAACTTCACATGTACCCCCTAACCTAAAATAAAAGCAAAAAAAAAATCCCCTTAAACCCTGTTATACTTTATGAACTACATTTATATAATATTCTAAATACTTTGTTTTCATTTCAACAATATTTGTAGCATCTTCACCTGGAGTAGATCCACCTCAAGGAATTCCTTTCATTGCTCATTCATAAGAAGCAACTCTTCATCTATTCAAGTTTTATCATGAGATTGCAGCAATCCAATTACATTTTCAGATTTCACTTCAAATTCTAGTTCCCTTGCTGTTTCTACGAGATGTGCCATTACTTCCTCCACTGAAGCCTTGGGCACCTCAAAGTCATCCATGAGGGTTGCAATTAACTTCTTCCAAACTTCTATTGATGTTAATATTTTGACCTCCTCCCATGAATTATGGATTTTTTTAGATTTATTTTTAATTTTATGGGTACATAGTAGGTGTTTATATATATGGGATACATGAGATATTTTGATACACTCATACAATGTGTAATAAACATATCAAGGGAAATGGGATATCCATCACCTCAAGCATTTGTTATTTCTCTGTGTTGCAAACTTTCTAATTATACTCGTTTCATTATTTTAAAATGTTCAATAAATTATTTTTGACTCTAGTCACCCCGTTGTGCTATCAAATACCAGATCTTATTCATTATAACTATATTTTTGTACTCATTAGCCATCCTCACTTCCTCCACCCCTACCTGCATAATATCCTTCCCAGCCTCCGGAAACCATCATTCTATTCTCTGTCTCCATTAGTTGTATTGTTTTAATTTTTAGCTCACACAAATGAGTGAGAACATGTGAAATGTGTCTTTCTGTGCCTGGCTTAATTCACCTAACATAATGTCCTCCAGTTCCATCCATATTGTTGCAAATGGTGGTATCTCATCCCTCTTTATAGTTAAATAGTACTCCGTTGTGTATAAGTACCACATTTTTACTTTTCCGTTTGTTGGATGACAGACACTTAGGTTGAGCATTAGTATAAGTAAAAATAAAATAGTAGGTTGCTTCTTACTTAGTTTCTGTTCTTTAGGTAAAAATCTTCCTTGGAAAATCCGGCCCCACAGTCTGTCATAATAAAATCCTACATGGAAGCCAATATCAATTAATTGAAATTAGCATGGAGGCACAATCTATTTTCCACACTTGCTCTGCAGCCATTCTGCCTGGAAGCATATGTGCTCATTACCGTTATGTTGAACATATTAGCCATGTATTTATCTCATGCATCTGTGGGCTTTCTACTGGGGCTACTTTGAAGCTGTGGGAGGTCACCATAGAACATCATTAAACAACTGGGGAGGAAAGACTCAGTAGGAAAATTCAAATAGCAAGAAAAAGGTCATGAATCACAAAAAATTCAAAGTGAAACATGCTTTGAATTCACTAGAAGTTTCTTGAAACATTCTTAGTTGTATGTAGGGGAATATCTTTGGAATGAATCAGTCATCGTTTCTTCCTCAGTACCATAGAAAGTTGTATAAAACAGAGAGTCTTCTTAGAAACCAGTCAAAGAAGCTTGGCTTAATTTTCTTGATCTGGAAATGCAAGCACATCAGCAAGGATGTAAAAAAGTACTGAGAAACGAATCACTTGCTTTTGGATGAGGCAGCTATGATTTTCCTTGAATCTGGGGGAAAACACCAGCTTTTTATTACCTTAAATACAAATATTCTTGAACTTCAGCAGTCTTAGTATTCAGCTACCAGGTGTTTTGTGCTATTACGTCAGAGTTACTGAAGAGAGATGTGCCTTCTCTTCTGACACTGGTTTGTAAATAGCTGATACACACCTTAATCAGTTGCTCAAACTGTGGTTCGTCAATTACCGGTAGCAGGATCATCACCTGGAGTACTTGTTAAGAATGCAGATACCTGCCTGTCGCCCCAGACTTCCTGAATAAAAATATCAATGTGGGATGCAATGCATGAAAATCTGAAATTTGTAACAAGCATAATTGATAGTAATATTGAGAACAAGTGTTTAGACCTGTGCCTAAACTTCACCCAGTTTAGTTGCACCAAATATGCTTGTCAAATCATTGGAACACAGGTTAATGTATTAGGCTTGAACTAAGAGACGTGGTGTCATAACTCATTGGAATCTAAAGAAAATTAGTCTGAGTTTTTTTCTTTCTCCTAATGTATCCCCTTTAATTCTAGTTTTTCTAGGTTCAAAAGAAAGAGGAGTGAAGAGGAGTAAAACACACATCTATTAAAAAGCAAGAAGATTAAATAAATTGAAGCTTTTTATTTTTCTTTCTCTGCCTAAGGTAAGTCCAACAGTGTTTAAAAACCTAAGTTTGTGTTTTGTTGCAATGTAAAATAGGTCTCTTGTATAGCATGCTTGTTTTAATATCAAAAAATAGCCATTTGAAGCCCCAAGCAAGCAGGGAGGGAGTGTGCAGCACAATCTGCAAAAAGATGACTATTTTAAAAATTTAAGCATCTCACATACAGGCATCCATCAATAAGACTGTAGTGATATAATTGCTCGCTGCAATGTTGTTATAAATATGTTGCAGTGAGCATTGCTGCAGGTCTTAAGGCGCTGTATGACTGTCTGGGGAGAATAAAATAGGATTTTACAACATCTGATCTCAATGCATTTTGATTCTAGTGATGCATTTCTGAGCATGACTGTCAAAGAAACAAATAAGCATGTAGAAGGTGACTTTATGGCGGCATCTATAAAGAAAATTGAAGTGGGGGAAGTGGCAACTTTTTGGATAATTCAGGAAAGTGAGGGAAATATATAGTTTGGATTCTGAATTATTTATTCAGGCATTCTATGTTAATCCAATCCATCATAGTTGTTACTCACTTTTACATTTCCTGTGTAGCTGTAGGCTGTAATATGTTCCTTTTAGTGTGATCCTAGTAGATTAACAGTCAGTGGGCTGAATGGGCTTTCCTTGTCTTCTCATTTGTATGCAATGATAATTATGGTTGTAGTAAACATTTATTGAACATTTATGTGCCAATCACAGCTCTAATTACTCTACTGCTCATTCATCCTTTATAAGGGCTCTATGAGGTAGATATTAACATTTCCATTTTATAGATGAAGAAAACAAGACTCAGACGACTCAAAAAATTTGCACAACTACATAGTAGCACATCTAGAGTTCAAAATTGCTTGACTAATTTTAAGGCTCTGCTTTTTATCTGCTACAGTATGCTGAGAGCTGTGAAAATGAGGTTTGATTCAAAGGCAACCTTAGTGTTGTTTTTGGTCCTCATTCTATAGCTTAATTCATAGCAAGTAGCATATAAGAAAAAACTGTGAGGATGAAACACAAAGGCACTGAGTGTGGGATCTAGTTTTCTGAAAAGCCTCACAGGAGTCAGGTATTGCAACTTGCAAGGATGTAAGGGATGAGGATTGCTCAGTGGAATATGAAAGGTGGAAGAGACCTGGGCAGATTAATTTCTCCACCTTCCTCTCTCTAACACACTGCCCCGAGATGTGATTCTTCTTTGCAGTCTTTCTGGAGAAGTTGTATGTGACAAGCAAACATATCTCCTGAGTGTCCTGTTGGTCTCGTGGCAGCTTGTTGTAAAAGTGGAGAAACATCATTTCACATCACTTTTTCTTTGCCTCACTTCTCTCTCTCTCTCTCTTTTTTTTTTTTATCTCACCCTCACTCTTTTAGGCTTACACCTTCCAAATAAAAGGTATGCTACCATAATGGGGTGCTCGATGGGGTGCCTCATGTAATACTTCTTAAAGTTCTGAGGCTGAAACAGTAATCAATATATGCATACGCCTTGCGTGTGCCAGACCCTTTGTGTCAGACACATTAACTCACTTACTCCTGGCAAAAAACTTAATGAAATACTATTATTATTATCATTCCCATTTTACAGATAAGGAAATTAAAGTACAGAGATGGTAAGTCCTTCTATGGAATCCAGCATAAAAACAGGATTTTGTACATGTTGACTGCACATGGACACATGAATGAATGAATGAATGCAAGCTTGTTCAATGGAATAAAATGGTCGGGAAAATTTCAACTTCTAACATTCACTGGACGCTACCACTTACATTATTCCATTTTCTGAAGAAAAATCGATCCAGCATCTAGCAAAATACATTGCACAGATTAGATAATCAACATTTACTTGTTAAAATAATGCATACAATATTTTCTAAGCTCCATTTTTGGGGGTGAGACAACAGATACAAAATATTTTTCTAAATATTAATGGATGCACAGACATACAAGGGATTGAATAACATGGCTCAAGGAGCTCAGACTATGAGGGAAGATACTAACTTGAAAGATACTTTGCTACACCTTTGCTTTGTTTACCTGAAATAGAGCTTAGTTGCTGAAATTCAAAGTTCCTTAGGATTATAACACCAACAACAAATAAAACAAATAAAAGATACTGCCATGAAAATCAATGTGGTATCCAGAAAAATAAATAGCCAAGAAATGAAGCATTTTTTTGTGCTCTATAAATTTTTCTTAGCATCATTTGTAGTTGGTCCTTTGCTAATGGTCTTTGTTTCCTGTTTGATGTGACTGCTAGTGGTATACTGGCCCATGTTCAAGTATTGATGAGAGCTTTGAGGGACTTGAGAAGGCTTAAAGATTCAGCAAGGATTGGAAACAAATGACTGGAGAGTAAAAATGATACAAGGGTGCCAAAGCTTAACCTAAAGCTTCCGTTTTCTGATATGGTTGATGATTCCTATTTCCTTAGATATTTCTGCATTTTTTCCTTTTTTTCCCAAATTCTTCCATCTGGTGTTTAAATGAGTTGATTTTGTGTAAAAAATGGAATATCAGAACTTGGAATAAAATTTCAGTTAAGCCCAGTTTATTTTTACCATATTATAGATGATTTCCTGAAAAGTCTTTACAGCCTTAAAGCCAGGTTTTTAAAGCCTGTCATTTTCCATTGCACTGTAATCAGACATCTACTGACAAACTATTTCTATACCTCTGTGTAAGGAAAGTTGTGGATGTGGTCATTTCACCTTTGGGGAACTCTTGTAGATATTGTCAGATGCTAGTTGAATCTTACCATCAGTAAAGCTAGAATATCCATGTTGATTTTTAAGATCCAGTCAAATCCTAAGCTCCAAAGTGATCTCCTTTGACTCCATGTCTCACATCCAGGTCATGCTGATGCAAGAAGTGGGCTCCCATGGTCTTTGGCAGCTCCACCCCTATGGCTTTGCAGCATACAGCCCCTCTCCTGGCTGTTTTCATGGGCTGGTGTTGAGTGTCTGCAGCTTTTCCAGGTGCACAGTGAAAGCTATCAGTAGATCTACAATTCTGGGGTCTGGAGGACAGTGGTCTTCTCATAGCTCCACTAGGCAATGCCTCAGTGGGGGCTCTGTGTGGGGGCTTGTACCCACATTTCCTGCCCACACTGCCCTAGCTGAGGTTGTCCATGAGGGCTCCACCCCTGTAGCACACCTCTGTCTAGACATCAGGCATTTCCATACATCTTCTGAAATCTAGGCAGAGGTTCCCGAACCTCAATTCTTGACTTTATGCACCTGCAGGCCCAACACCACATGTAAGCCACCAAGGCTTGGAGTTCGCATCCTCTGAAGCAACAGCCTGAGCTCCACATTGTCCACTTTTAACCCATGGCTGGGTTGTAGGGCGCCAAGTCCTAAGATTGCACAAAGCAGCAAGGCCCTGGGCCCAGCCCACAAAACCATTTTTCCCTCCTAGGCCTCCTCACTTGTGATGGGAGGGACTGCTGTGAAGACCTCTGACATGCCCTGGAGACATTTTCCCCATTGTCTTGGTGATTAACATTTGGTTTCTCATTATTTATACAAATTTCTGCAGCAGGGAATTTCTCCTCAGGAAATGAGTTTTTCTTTTCTATCACATCATCAGGCTGCAAATTTTCTGAACTTTTATGCTCTGCTTCCCTTTTAAACATAAGTTCCAATTCCAAACCATATCTTTGTGAATACATAAAGCTGAATGCTTTTAATGGCACCCAAGTCAACTCTTGGACACTTTGCTGCTTAGAAATTTCTTCCCCCAGATACCCTAAATCATCTCTCTCAAGTTCAAAGTTCCACTGATCTCTAGGGCAGGGGAAAAATGCCACCAGTCTCTTTGCTAAAACATAGCAAGAGTCACCTTTATTTTAGTTCCCAACAAGTTCCTCATCTCCATCTGGGACTACCTCAACCTGGACTTCATTTTCCATATCACTATCAGCATTCTGGTCAAAGCCATTCAACAAGTCTGTAGGAAGTTCCAAACTTTCCCACATCTCCCTGTCTTCTTCTGAGCCCTCCAAACAGCTCCAACTTTGCCTGTTACCCAGTTCAAAAGTTGCTTCCACATTTTCTAGTATCTTTATAGCAGCAGCCCACTCTTGGTACTAGTAAACTGGTACATTCTCATGCTTCCAATAAAGACATACCCAAGACTGGGTAATTTATAAAGGAAGTAGGTTTAATGGACTCATAGTACCATATGGCTGGGGAGGCCTCACAATAATGGTGGAAGATGAAGGAAGAGCAAAGGGACTTCTTACATGGTGGTGGGCCAGAGGGCTTTTGCAGGGGAACACTCATTTATAAAGCCATCAGATCTCATAAGACTTATTCACTATCGCAAGAACAGCATGAGAAAGACCCACCCAAGAACTCCCACTGGGTCCTTCCCAAGACACATGGGAATTATGGCAGCTACAATTCAAAATGAGATTTGGGTCTGGACATGGCCATACATTGTCACCTACTATGATGGTGGATTTATCTAATTTATTTTTAACTTTTTATTTTAAAATAATAGAGTGACAGGAGTTGCAAAAACAGTACAGAGATTCTCCCTATGCTTCACCCAGTTTTCCCCTATGGTTATATTTTTATATAACTATAGTATATAATCTCTACCAGGAAATTGACATTGGTACAATGTGTGTGCCTAGACCTGTGTCATTTAATTGCATGTGTAGATTCCTCAACACTGCTTCCACTGCAATTAAGACACAGAACTATTTAGGGGAATAGAAGATTAAGGTCTTCTATTCTCTTTTATAATCATATTCAAATCCTGCCTACTGCCATCCCTAACCCCTGGCAACCACCAGGCTCTTTTCCATCACTATAATTTTGTCATTTTCAGAATGTTATATAACCTGAACCTCAAAGTATGCAACCTTTTGAGATTGGCTTTTTAATTTCAGCATAATACTTTTGGGACACATCCAAATTTGTTGTATTAATAGTTTACTGTTTTTTATTGCTGATAGTGGTGTATGGTATGGATGTACCACATTTTGTTTAACCATTTAGCTATTGAGCAACATGCTCTCAGTTTTTGGCTATTGAAAATAAAGCTGTTACTAATATTTGTTACAGGTTTTTATATGGGCATACAGTTTATTTTTTCTGGATACATGTCCAGAAGCACAATTACTGGGTCCTCTAGTAAGTGTATGCTTAGTTTTTTTAAGAAACTGTCAAACTATTTTCCAGAGCGGCTGTACCATTTTGCATTCTGCCAGCAATGTATAACAGATCCACTTTCTCTGCATCCTTGCCAGCATTTTCTATTGTAAATATTTTTTAATTTTACCTGTTGTAATAGAAATTTTTAACAGAATAGATCATCATTTCTTATTATGGTCTTTATGTACACTTCCCTAATGAATAGTGATGTTGAACATCTTTTTATGTGCTTATTTGCCATCTGTATATCCTCTTTGCTAAAATGTCTCTTCATGTCCTTTGCCCATGTTCTAATGGATTTCTTCATTTTTACTGTTGAGTTTTGGGACTGTTTCAACTTCCCTAATCTGCACCCGGAGTCACCCCAAAGGGGCAGCAGAAGAGTTCCCACAAAGGAGTGCTCAAGCCTTCCAGAGATGAAGCTGGTTGAGATTCCAAAAAAGGAAGCACTGAATGCTGGGGTGATAAGTCCAAAGCATTTATTAAGGGAACTTACAGCATGCTGCAGAAGTCCTCACTACTGACAGCAAGAGAAAAAGGGTGTTCTACGTGAGATGTCCACAGTGAGGACCTCAGGGTATGGACTTCATATGAGGGTTTAAAGAATTTGGCTTGGGACTACATTAATTTCTTTCAGTGATTTGAGCAACAACCTAGATACCTTTATTAGTACCTGAAAATGTTCAAGGCTCCAGTTTGCATTCAAGCCTGCCAGGAAAAACCTGCAGCTCTCTGGGTCACAGAGCTGTCAATGCACTCTGTGATCTTTGGTCAGGACATGGAAAGAAATTTGGGGGACTACAATTTACACCCCTGACTGGCTCTTATTATTTCACACACCCGTCTCTTCTGAGATGTTCCCTGAGCTGGCAGGAAAGGGTGGAATTGCTTGTCAGGTCCTTTTCCCTAACTTTATGACACAATGCCAACAAAACGGCAACAGTAAATACAGGTGCATGTGACGAGACCTAAAATCACAGTTCCCAAAAGGCTTACTAGCAGTGCTTTCCACTGAGGCTCCAATTCTGAAAACTATGATTTTATTGTAGACCACCAAGAGTCAAACCCCTGTGGTCAATTAGCTGTAATTGCTTTTATAAATGAAGAGGGATTGATTAATGTCAGCTTCTTTGTCTGGCATATATACACAATGCTCAGTTTTTAAAAGGGCACAGATTCCTCCCTGCTCAGCTGTCAGCATTTCTAGAGCTATTCAGTTCTGTAGGACACTTTCCTCATTGTAGCTGTTTCAATGTTGAAGGACTCCAAACCATGCTCAGTGTCATTCAGAGCTCTGGAGACACATCTCTGAAGGGCTTCCACCTTCTGCACAATATCAACAGAGCCTTCCAGGGGTGCAAATACAGTCAATCAGTCATCCCACCAAAAACAAACAAACAAACAAACAAAAACAGACCTACTTCACCAACCCCTACAGATGGGCTCAGTGAGGGGGACAGGGATGGTATCAGAGATCCTGCAGGGTACCTACATGAAGCCAAGGGTATATCATCCAAGCCATCTTAGGAGAACCCAGGGCCAGAGGTGAGTACTACTGAGCTACTGGGTACCAATCAAGGCAGTCCAACATGTTGCTGCCCTACAAAACCAGTCTGTGGCAAACCAGTCTGTGTCCCTAAGTATAACAATGTGTTTTCATCCAGCAGTTGGGAGGAGCCCTAGTATCTGGTATTGTTTACCTGAGTGTCCTTAGAGTGATTACTTTGTTCCTGACAGATCTCTGTAACCCCAGAGAGCATCCCTGCTGTAGGGGTGAGCCACACAAAGCCATCCCCCATTTGCCAGTACGATCCCTATTGCAGGGATGTGGTGCTCTTTAGGGAAGTCCTGGCTTTGGTTGTTGCCTCCCTGTGGGACATGTTCAGGGAAAAACTTACATTGTGTTCAGGGTTGCTGGATGTCGCATCGCTGTCGCATTTGCATGCATGTCAGAGGTATCTAGAGTACCCATTTCCATGTGTTGTTCAGTTACATGGGTTTGTACATAGTGGCTCAGTCTACCAGAGCATTCCTCCTTAGCTACTCAGGGGCATAAGGCCATGTATCTGCCAATTAGATCAGCCTTGGCTATGGGCTGTGTGATGGGTCCAGGCCAGGAAAACATTTTCAGAGGATATCCGAGCTCTGGAGGGGATGATATAACCGCAAAGAAGAAGGCAGCTCAAGCAAACAGCAAAAAGACCAAAAAAAAAAAAAAAAAAAAAAAGATTAGGAATACAGGGTGGGACCTCCTGCCCTAACTGTGTAATAAAACTTGTATTAGAATCCCCCTCTGCAATAATCTCAGAAGCCTTGGGAACATTTCCAGGAGGGATATACAGACCTTCTGTCCCAATGCAAGAGGTGTTGTAGACTCCACAGTGATAGTCTGGGTGAAATCCACTGTACTAGTGCCACTTTGGTGCCCAGCAGTATGGGGGCACTGCCTGCCCACTGCCAGTGTGTCTCCCCAGGCCCTTCATGGAAAAGGAAAGTGGGGGTCAAGTCCAGGGCAGTGGCGGCCTCCCAACTCATGGGAAGAAGGATTACTAGTCCAGTGCAGTGGTACTTTGTACCCCAGATCTCACTTCAGGATTCCCTGCCCAGGGGTTATGGGACAAAGAGAGCACAAAATCAGGCCAGTCCATGTGGAACTGAATTCCAGACTTAGTTTTTTTCCATACCCCTGTGGCTTGCACCTGGCTGTATATATCCATTACATGTTCATAAGCCAACTTTCCTCCCATAATGGGAGCTTCATTCAAGGCACATACGACTTCCATTTAAACCACAGTCCAATTTCTCAATGAGGGGAGTCCTGTCAAGAGCTTAATTTGTTCTTTGAAGAGGTCATTTTTTCCTCTCTAACAGTCCTGCTCCCTGTGGGCTGTAGGGCAGATGAAATCGTCATGTCATGCCCTCCTTCTCTGCCCAATCTTGGATGAGGGAGCCTGGGAAATGGTTCCCTTGGTCACTGATGATTGTTTTTAGGATACTATACATTAGTTGCAAGCATTGCAGACTCTGTATAGTCAAGGTCTGATTTGCTTTTCAGTGGAGGAAAGCTTGCAAGGGGCCACTCAGTGTTTATGCATGTCAATGTATATTGGTATCCCTTACCATTTAGGGAATGGGCCAAAAGAATCTAGCTGCCATGTGTCAATGGCTCTCTCCCCTCTTTTTACATTTCCAGTGGTGGCCTCTGGTGCTTGCTGAGGAGGGGCCTGGCAACAGTTGGGCCAATTTTGTATTGTCTTTTCTCTGTCTTGTTTGGACACTAGTAAGCCAGAGTGCTTGGCCAATTTCCAAATAGTATGCAGAACCCCTGTGAGCTCCCTTCTGATGTATTCAATATGCTATGCCTGCTTCTTCAGGTGACCACTGACCAGGTTTGGGACAGAGTTTCTGCTTTCATATTTCTACAAGGGGTGACTGTTGGTGAGCTACTGTGTAGAACACTGCGACTTTAGCCTTGGTTGTTGTAATCGGTCCTAAATGTCTGTTCATAGTTCTGCCCCCACAATGGCCTTCCATTTATGGACCATTTATCCTTTTCCTATAGAGTTATCCACAGCGTCAACCCTTTCACAGATGCTCAGAAATCAGTACACAGAGCTACTGGGTGTGGCTCTTTCATAATCACTATCCAGACAGCTCAGGGCTCTGCCCACTGGCTGCTATACCCTGTTCCAGACTGCACCCATATGGTGTGGATAGTTGGTTGCGTAGCCACGGAAGTCCATCTGTGTAGCTGACCCACATTGGAGTCATCTGTGTACCAAGCTCCCTTGGGTGGGTTTTTTTCTCCTTCCTTTATTTGATAAGATTTCTCTGGGGGTGGTGTTGGGACTGATTTTAAATCTATAGTTTATTGTCTAGGTCCCAACAGGGCCTATAGTTTTATAGACAGAGGGCTGGGTGTAAGATGCCTGCTCTGCTGGAGATCTGTATGACCCCTAACCAGAGTACCATTTTGTGCTACAGCTGATGTGTACGTGGCAAATAGGCCAGCCACTCAACGCTTAATAGGGTAAGCTGTTTTTAATTCCACCGATGTATCTCCAGTTAGTGACACTGTTTGCAAGAGGGCCTGGTTAACTGCAAGGAACTATTTTTCCAACAGGATATAGCATTGTTCAGGCCCGCTGAACAATTGCAAGCAGAAGCTAAAGGGCATTTGTTGGTTGCTCTCCCTCTGCCAGAGGGCCCAACCTATTCCTTTCTCAGTCACAGAAATATCTAATTCAAATGTTTTTACAGGGGTGAACATTTGTAGGGCTTGTGGTTACGTCACTAAGGCCTTTGCCTGAGTAAACACTTCTTTTTTAATGCTCCAGTCCCAATGTTCCCCCATCTTTATGAGGCAGTGTAAAGGCCTGAGACATTCGGCCAAGGGGAAATGAAGGTCCTTCAATATCCTAGCAGACAAAGGGTTGTAGTTCTTTAACTGTTTGGGGCCATGGGTATACCTGAGTCTACTCAATCGCAGCTGTTAGCAAACCCAAGTCTTACTCAACAAACCATGCACAGGAATTTTATGACGCCCCTGGCCTCTGGACTTTCTGTGGGTTGATGGCCCATCCTCTCTGGACCACAGGTGCTCTAGAAGCTTTTGGGTAGCCTGTACAAAATATTTAAATCTGTATAAATTAGCAAAATCTTTATGTAATATTCCTAGTGAATGCTGAGCATATCACCTATTATGATTTGGATATGGTTTGTTTGGCCCTGCAAAGTCCGTGTTGAAATTTTATCCCTCATTTTGGAGTGGAGCCTGGTGGGAGGTGTTTGGATCATGGCAGGGGATACTTTGTGAACGACTTGGTACCATTCTTGAGGGGGTGCATAACTTCTTGTAGTTCACATGAGAACTGGTAATTGAGAAGAGCATGGCACTTTCCCTCTCCTCTCTCTTCCTTCCTCTCTTGACATGTGATGTCTGCCCCCCTTCACCTTCTGTCATGAGTGGAAGCAGCCTGAAGCCCTTACCAGAAGCAGATGATGGCACCATAATTCTTGTACAACCTGCAGAACCACGAGCCAAATAAACCTCTTTTCTTTATAAATTACCCACCCTCAGATATTCCCTTTATGGCAACACAAATGGACTAAGATATCACCCAAAACCGCCAGGTCACCAGCCATCAAACCAGGCACAGTAAGGCAATAAGAGCACCCCAGGAGAGCACTTTAAAAATTCATTGTTGGCCCTCCTAGATGAAGGCAGGCATGTCCTGGGACTTTGGATCTAAGGGTGTGCTAAAGAAAGTGTTTGCTAAATCCAGGACAGTACACATGTACCTAAACAAGTAGTCGGCCTATCCACTATGTGAGCCACATTTGAGACAGCAGCATGTATAAATGGAGTCACCTTATGCATTCCCAGTAATCAGCTGTCATCCTCCAGGTGCCATCAGGATTTCACACCAGCCATATAGGGCTGTTGTATGGGCTCTGTGCTGGATGCACAATCTCCACCCTCTCCAGTTTCTGAATAGTCGCTATTATCTCTCTGTGCCTTCCTGGGAGATGATAGTGTTTGATACATACCACCTGTCTTGGGCAGAATAATACCACCAGCTCCCATCTAGCCTCCTTTTGGAGCATGACTCTTAGTATCCTTACCTAGAGATGGAATTAACCTTTAGTTGTTTCAAGGGCAGCTCCTAGGAGAGTATCTATCCTCACAAGGTTCTCAGGGGTTGGGGAGATACAGAACCACCATGGGGTTGGTGTAAGATGCCTAATTTGTAACAGTAGATGTGCTCATCTCACAGAGATGCATGTATCTCTGTATCCATCTATATACATTAGGAGCAGTGCATTCAGCTCCTGTATCTGCCAGAACTGAAATTCTTTGTTTTAAGGGGACCAGTGAATCACTATTTCTACGTGGGGCCTTTGGTCCCCCTAAATGGCTCTATGTTGAGAAGAATTTTGGCCGTTGTGTCACAGCAGGGGCTGTGGTGCTCACTACCCTTTTACCTTGGATTCTTCTTCCAGAGGTAGTGCTGAGGGTTTAGGATTCATCTTAGGCACACTGCTGCTTGGGCTTTAGGACTTTTCAAAGTCTAAGGAAAACTGCATTGAGTTGTTTGTCTATTTTCTCTCTCTCCATACCTGTCTTCAGAAGGTCTTGCCATATTTTACTCCTTGACATCCATTTTGCTGTATCTCTATCTTTTCCCTTTCCTTGTCTCCTTAAGTTCCCCCCATCATTACAGCACTCCTCACTTTAGCTGCACTGCCATAGTTTCGAATTCCCTTATTTCAACCAGACCTCCTGCTAAGGGACTTAAGATGGGAAGAAGTGTTTGCTACCACCCAGGCAGAGCAGCCTGTAGGAACATATTGCACATACTGGCCATGAATGTGGCATTATTATGCCCCTGGAAAGCAGGGGCATAGATGGCCACCTGCATTGCCAACTCGTGAAACAAAGTCTGTGTCTCTTCAGTTGTCTTCCAAGGTGCTGGATCCCCAGGTGTACACCCCTTGGATGGCTAGGCTTCCCTACAGGTTAGGGTGTGTCTGTCTATCCCAGGAATAGCAGAGATGCCATGTAGGCATTGCCCAATAGAAGGATGAGCTGTAACATTGATAATCTTTATGGCATCATTTCCAGACAGAACCACCCCATCGGTGCCACTATCCCATAATCTTCCCAGCCAAGTGGCTAAGAACTCCTTCGGGTTCTGCCAAAAGTGGCTAGCCAGATCCATTAACTCTACAGGAGTATATTCGCTCAGGGGGTATGTTTGATTGGCAAGTAGTGGTGGGCCTCAGGCTCCTGCCTGGTGGGCTTACTTTAATTTACTTTGTGTGATGGAGTGAGTCCTCAGACATTCCCCTCCATTATCTGGATCTGTCAGACTCACTTTCGCTGTCTAAAGGTTCCCATTTTTTGGCATCCCAGTTGGGGGACTGGATAATGGCAGGGCTTTAGGTATTTTCTCACCACATCATTTGGCATAGCAGCATGCCCTTGTGTTCAGCCTCCCCTTCTTCCACTTTATCCACCCTGTTGGGAACTGACAGAGTGGAGCGTACATCTCTTTCCAGTTGTAATTTCTCCTCTAACTTGCCCACCTTGCTTTCTGCTGCCAGTGAAGCCTCTGTTGCTAGGTGGATGGCCACAACAGAAGTCAGCCTTTCGCGGTTGCTAGGAACCTGGCCTCCTTGCTGGCCATTTGCAATTTTAAACCCTCCATAAGGCTAATCAAGCCAGCTGGAGTTTTTGGAGCACCTTGGTGTTCCTAGGGAGGCCTGCAAGTATGGAGCAAGCTGGCCACAGAAGCCTCACATAGAACCTTGCACCATTACAGGACGTCCCTGGTCAGTTCCTCTTTGCCCCAGCCCATTTCTTTGGGGTCCTGTTGACCAAATGTCAATTGTTTCATCCTGCCTAACTGCTTTTGGGACTCTCCCCAAAAGCAGAAGCAGGGGAATTTCCACAAGAGAGTGCCCCAAACTGTGCTGAGATGGGGCTAGTTGGGATTCCAACAAAGAAACACTAAATGCCAAAGTGATCAGTCCAAAACATTTACTAGGGGAACTTAGAGTGCTGCAGTGGTCCTCATGATGAACAGCAAGAGAAAAGGGGTGTTCTACCTAGGATGTTTGCAGCCAGGGCTTAGGGTATGTACTTTATGTGAAAGTTTAAGGAATTTGGCGCAGGGCTGAGACCACTTTCTTTCAGTGTTTTGAGCAACAACATAG
Organism: Gorilla gorilla gorilla; assembly: GCF_029281585.2. Lineage (NCBI taxonomy): Eukaryota > Metazoa > Chordata > Mammalia > Primates > Hominidae > Gorilla > Gorilla gorilla. Next base: position 15,661,202 of record NC_086017.1, read on the forward strand.
ATATCTTTATCAGTGCCTGGGAATGTTCAAGGCCCTGGTTTTCCCCCTGGGAAAAAATCTGAAGCTAGCTGGTCACAGAGCAGTAAAGGCACTTCATGATTTTTGACCAGGACACAGAATAAAGGTGGGAGGAACTGGAGACCCTGCAGACTTCTTTATGTATTCCAGATAATGAGAGTGCTTTACCAGATACATGGATTGCGAATATTTTCTCCCAGTCTATAGCTTGTCTTTTCATCCCCTTAATAGGGTCTTTGGCAGAGCAAACATTTTAAATTTTGATTAAATTCAATTTATTGATTTTTTTTTTCTTTTATGAAATGTGCTTTTGTTGTGGAGCCTAAGAATGCTTCACAGAAATGTAGGCCCTAAAGATTTTCCCTTGTGTTTTCCTTTAAATGTGGAAAAGCGTTATAGTTTTAAGCTTTACATTTAGATCACCTGTCCATTTTGAATTAACTTTTCTGTAAGGTGTGAGTTTTAGTTTGAATTCATTTTTTTATCTGTAAATAAGTATTTGCTCCAGTAACAGTTGTTGAAAAGATGATTTTTCCTCCACAGAATAGATTTTGGACCTTTGTGAAAAATCAATTGGCTATACTTTCGTGGGTCTATTTCTGGGTTTTATTTTTATAATTCTGTTAATTTCTGTACCTACATTTATGGGTACACACACATTTGGAATTATGTCTTCATTTGTACTAAGCTTTTTATTCATAGTGTGGTTACCCTCTTAGTTTCTGGTAGTTTATTTTGCCCTAATGTCCATTATGTTTTATATTAATATAGACATTATAGATGTTTCAGCTTTTTAAAATTAATATTTGCTCAATAAATCTTTTCAATTCTCCTTCTTTTGACCTTTCTGTGTCTTAATATTTTGATTTGCCTCTTATAAACATCATGTGGCTAGAATTTTATTAATTTACTTTGACAATTTATTTTATTTTATGAGACAGGGTCTCACTCTGTTGCCCAGGCTGGGGTGCAGTGACACAATCTCCACTCCCTGCAACCTCTGCCTCCCAGGCTCGGGTGATCCTACCACTTCGGCCTTCCCGGTAGCTGGGACTACAGATGTACACCACCAGGCCTGGCTAAATTTTGCGTTTTTTGTAGCGACAGGGTTTTGCCCTGTTGATCAGGCTGGTCTCAAACTCCAGACATCAACTGATCCTCTCGCTTCAGCCTCCCAAAGTTCTGGGATTACAGGTGCCAGCCACCCTGCCCAGCCAATTGATGTTTTTTATCTAAAGCATTTAATCCATTAAAAAAAACTACTTGTATTTTGGGATGTGCTTCCATCATCTTATTTTGTGTTTTTTTATTTGTCTTACCTTTTCTGTTGCTCATTCTTTTCTTGCCTTCTTTTATATTTTCTTTTCTCATTCAATTTTTCCCTATACTGTTTTAGAAGTTAATTTTATGTTTATCCTGTTATTGTCACTCTAGTATCTTAACATGCACACTTAATTATTAAACATAAAACTAATCAACACCTTTACCCTTCTTTGCAACAGAAAGACGTTAGAACACTGTAAGTACAATTTATACAATATTATTTTCTATTTGTGATTTCTTAATCTTATAGGATATTGTTATATATGATCAATGTTTATACTTCCCATCATATTTTCAACATTTATTGCTCATTATTTTTCCTTATATTTTTCACCTTTCATCTGGAATCATTTTCCTCCTGTCTACAGTACACTTTTCCAAAGTCCCTTGAATACAAATCTGTTGGTGGCAAACTCTTGGTTTTTATTCATTTCAATAGGTCTTGATTTTACCTACGTTTCAAAAAGATATTTTTTGATTAGTATACAATTCTAAGTAGAGTTAATTACTCTCAGCACATTGAAGACATTATTACAGTCCTAATGGCTTCTACTGTTTCTTTTGAGATGCCAGCTGCCGGTTCAGTTTCATTCATTTGAAAATAGTACACCTTTCCTGTCTAACTGATTTTAGGATCTTCTCTTTGTCTTTGTGTTCTGCCTAGTCAGTGTCATGCATACAGGTGTGGATTCTGTTTTTACTATTATTTTGTTTCTTTCCTTTTTATTGGCATTGTGAAATGAATAAATTGCCTTTCCTCGATTCCAAAAAGTTTTTTCTGTAATCTCTTCGAATATTATCTTTTTATTCTTTATTTCCTCCTTTTGGAATTCTGATTAAATGTAATTTATATATTTCAATTCCATTTTGTCCTATTTTTATCATATTTTCTATTGCTATGAGCTAGTCCTGGTTCTTCTTTGCAAAAAATGCTTAATCCTTTTGTCATTGTTTGTTCTGACTCATATTTTCAATTTCTTATTTCATTCATCATAGTCATCATTTTATAATCTGTATTTTATAATTCTAATACACAATATCTTTATCAATCTATTTCTGCTTGTTCTTTCTCTGGTGCTTTATTTCCTGTGTGTTTCATGATTTATTTTAGTTAACTTTGTGGAAATTTTTGAGGCCTCAGTTGAAGATGAATTCTCCCAGAAAGAATTCGCATTTGTTTTATGCAGGAACCTGGGTGGTACTATGAAAACTAATCAAAATTTTAGACTTGAGGTTTTTAGGATCAACTAGGGGGTATAAATTGGGCTTCAAACCCACAGGGTCTGATTTGAGGACATAGACTTTCAGAATGGATTTCTTATACTTCTGTACTTTGTACTACATTTTAAGATGGGTTGGTTTTCTGCAACCTCCTGCAGAGCTAGGCTTATTTATCATTACCCTAAAACTCATTTCAGCTTAATGCAGGGAGTTCCTAGAAAAATCCTTTTCCTCTGGCTAAATGGATGAGAATTGTTCTATCCTATGCAGCCTGAGAGGTAGTGACAATTAAAGTCGAAGTTCACCAGGATCAGCAAATACTCCAAAGTTAAAAGCCAGCTTTAGTCTTTTTTAATTTACTTTTTGGTCTTTTGAGTATTCCTTACTTTGTTTCAGCTTATTTGTACCTTTAAAAAGTTTTATTTAAAGCCAGATGTGGTGGCACATGCCTGCAGTCCCAGCTGAAGCTGAGGCAGGAGGATCACTTGAGCCCGGGAGGTAGATGCTACAGTGAGCTATGTTTATGCCACTGCACTCTAGCTTGGGCAACAGAGTGTGAACAAAAAATAATAATAACAAAAAAACCCCAAAACAACCAAACAAACAACACACTTTTTTTTAAGGTTTTTTTTTCTTTCTCTTTTTTTAGTGACAACTTTTTGATTTTATTTTACCTTTTAAGCTCAGGGGTGCATGTGCAGGTTTGTTACATAGGTAGACTTGTAACGTGGGGGTCTGTTGTACAGATTATCTCATCACCCAGGTATGAAGCCTAGTACCCATCAGTTATTTTTCCTGATCCTCTCCCTCCTCCCAACCTCCACCTTCTGATAGGCCCCAGTGTGTGTTGTCCTCCTGTATGTGTCCATGTGTTCCCATCATTTAGCTCCCACTTACAAGTGAGAACATGCAGAGTTTGGCTTTCTGATCCTGTGTTAGTCTGCTAAGGATAATAGCTTCCAGGTCCATCCATGTCCCTGCAAAAATCTTGTTCTTTTTTATGGTTGTGGTGTTCCACGGTGTCTATGTACCACATTTTTTTTATCCAGTAAGACTTTTTTTTCACATAATACACAAAAACTGGAAACAACTCAAATATCAATCAGCAGAATGAATAAATTATCATATTGTATCCATACTATATAATATGATATAGCAATAATTTAAAAAGAACTAACTACACACAACAGCCAATTACACACAACAAGATAGATGAATCTCTCATTTTGTTGAGTGAAAAAAAACCTAGAAGCTAAAAAGAGCATATTGCATAATTCCACTCAGATGATGTCTAAGAGTAGACAAAAACAATCATTGTTAATAGCAGCCATATTACTGGTTATCCTGAGTTGGGGGAATGTTGGTTATTGACTGAGGCGGACATGGAGGAAATGTATGGGGCTCTAGAAATAGTCTAGGTCTTGATCTGGGTGGTGGTTATATAGGTATACAAGCTTACCTAGCTGTACACTCAGGATTAGTGCACTTTACACACTTTAATGTGTGTATCTGGTACCTCAATAAGATAAAAAATATGTAATGCTCTAGTTTTCATTGGTTTGGCCAAAGTATCTCATCTGCCTTACTACTGCATATAGAAATCCAAGTGCTCTACAAATATAAAGCATTTATATTCATTACCTATATTGCCAGTGTGAAGTAAAAGATTGGACAGTTATTTAAAGAAGGCAATGAGAATATAAAACTACCACCTCTCCTTTTTCAGCAATAGGGTTTTTAAAATCATAACTTAAACTCCACACTTCATTTTGCTTTTATAGTCAGTATCTGAATGAGCAGAAACATTTCCTAGAGAAAATGTGTTAAAACAAAGTATTAAGTAATATAATTGCAGATATAATTTCTAAAGGTATAGTAAAGCTATGATTTTTGTAACAAAAGTCTTGAAAATAAATATACTTTTAATTCTTTAATAAATGTTGCTAGGAAGACCACAGGCAGTTAGACCTGAAGGAATGTGATGAATTTTTCTAGTGTCTCCTATTTCTAGAAACCTATATCATTTCTACTGCTGCACACTCAGGGCATTTTTTCATGTCTAAATGCAATTTATCTATAAACTATTTTTGTGTATAGCCATTTATTAATAGAGAAGAGAAGATTTGTTTTATTGGCAAAAGGAAATAAGTAGCTAAATGGGTATATTTATGTATTTAATAGCCATTGTTTACACATTTGCTAACAGGATCATTAATTGCTTTTGCAAATGAGACTCATGAAGTGGGTAACAAATTGTAGATGAGACGAGATGCTTATCCTCAGCATACGGAAGCTTGAAACCAACATTTATTAGCAGGATTATCCACATGTCCTCATACATCTTTGTCTTCCTCAGCATGTTCAGGAAAGTGCCTAGCACATAACAGGCTCTCACAATGTTTGTCAAATAAATAAACAATAATGATAACATGCCCCTCCTTTTAAATCATCTTATTAAAAAAATCATGTTCCTGTTATTTAATAGCTCTCAAATAAGTTTTACAGTAATGGAATGGGAAAAGAAGAATATGATAACCAATATTTTCATGGATCAAAAATAACCATGTACTGCTACCATTTTTTCTAAAGCGAAAAATGCCTCGGGGGGTATGAAAGAATACTTTTGTCAATGGAAACTAATTGATGCCTGAGCATCAAAAATTGCAAGCAACAAATGTTTACTAAGTACAGTATTTGTGAGACATTCTGCCAGGTGCTGGGATCCTAAAACACATGGATCATTACCTCAGTTTACCTGGAAGCTGGGGCCCTTGAAACGAAGTCATCTCAACCAACTTTTGGTGTGAATCTCTAAGGGCAACATCAGACAAAATAGATCTAGCTCTTTGACTTAACAATTAAATGAAAATGACATTCCCCAAGGAGTTCTATAATAGTGTTAGTAGAAGAAGTTATGATTTTTGTATTTAGTTTGCTTGTATTTGGTTATTTCCCAAATTACTGCAAGCAAACAGGGCTATTCATTGTGTTTTGCTATATAATTTCTTCCTATTCCTTTGATTCATCAGAAGCCAGACTAATGCAGTACCTGCTGGATGAAATTTAGAAAGACTGGTTTTGCTATAGCAGAGAGACCCACCTTGTTCATTGAGACTGCACTGAATGATCTTTCATAAAGCATAATTTCTAAACACCTTAATTTTAATCATCTAATAATCAAGGGTGGCAGCATGGTTAACCTTGCATGATGATTGTTCTAATGGAACAAGATTATAATCTATGTCAAGTGCCTTGCACTTTACCTGAAATATAAAAAGTTGCTCAATAAATATTAACTATCATTATTATCTTCTTCATTATCATTTATATTATTAAGTAGCAGCTAAGAGTCTAGAGTTTGGAGTTAGACCTGAGGTCTTGTCCTGGATCTCTCCCTCAAGAGGCATACAACCTTGAAAAATTCTTCATATCTCTTATCTTCAGTTTTCCCACTTTAAAATTGGGAATAAAAATAGCCCTAATATATTCAATTGTTGTGATAATCAGTTGAGATGATGGATACCAACCAAGCCTTTAGTGTGGAGCCTGATACACTGTACGTGCCCAATCTATGAAAGTAATAATGACAACGAGAGCAGATTATTCATCTCTATTATATGGTTCATCTCTGAATTCACAGGGCAAGGCCTGGAGTAGATTCCCCCACCCCAATACAATGATGGTTGAATTAAACTAAATTGAGGAACAGACATGGAGGAGAGGTACAATGTGAGATAGCCTTATGTGGCATGGGAGCAGACCCATTTAGATCAAGGAACAAGAGAAAAGGAGAGTGACAGTCTGACTTGATTAAAATAACTTGTACAGGACTATTTACTACTCCAAGAAAGCCTTGGAAAGTCCTTTACTGAGAACTTCAGCAAATCACATAGGCTTGCAAAACATTAGTGATAGAATAATTTATTTCCAGTAACTCATTGGAGAAACACACCTAAGAATCAAGACATCTATAAAGCTATTTCAGATTCAAGATTAACTTGGCTTGAGTTACCTGGATATTTGACCCAGTATCTCATTTAAAATCCATGTATTCTTAATGACAACCCTGTGAACTGTTTGAGCATAAACGTACTCAGCTGCCAAAATGAAGACACTGAGAACTCTGTCAAAAGATAGCAGAAAAAAAAAAATAGCAAAGAACAATGACCTAAATTTGTGCCCTGGTTGTTTTCCTTCCAGTCCTGAGATTTTCATGATCCTAGCAAAAGGCTGTTTACATAACTTCATAGTTGTCTTTTCACTTACATTCTTAGCTTGGAAGTATTTTCCAACAAGAAATGCATCTGGGTCTTTGGCTTGATGGCCATTGTCACGTCCTGCCCCTTATTCCTTCAAATCTTTTTTCTTACAGTCCACTTACATTTTGGATAGCAAACAGCCTTGTGGACAACTTCAAGTGGTGATGCATATCATATATACCCTGGCTTCTACTTAAACATGCATTAATAAACTATATGATACTGAGAAATGGGGGGAGAGCTTTGCTGTCAGAGGGCTGAATTCTTACCCTCGTCAATATCTTACCCTGAATTAGAGGTTTTTTTTCCCCTTACTGCTGTCACTTATAGTTTCTCACATCACAAAGGCAAACCTGGGAAAACACACACACACTAAGATTTCTCACTATCCTGTGGTAGCTGATCTTATTGAGCAAATGAAATCACTTGGAAAATGAGTGGAGAGGGGCACCAGTCATAATGTAACTCCTGAATTCATTGTTCATCCTAGGCATTTTGTTGTTGGAGAAAAGTAAGTTACTCAAATTAAATAAGTGAAACAATTTTTTTCTTCTTATTACTTGACTGCTGAATGTTTTACAGCTTTGTAATTTGGAAAGAGTGGTTCAACTCCTTTTGTGCCTTACTCTATCATGCTATACAATTACATCTGCTAAAGCCCAGCATTAAATTCTGCTTTTTGTGCATGCATACTGTTCATCATCATAAATGACATTTCTTTTGGATGATGCCGGTTGCTTAGCACTTTTGTTTTGTATTTTTTTCCATCAGTACCAATCCCAGCAATCAGTTTTACAAGGTATCTTTTTATTGAAATTTGCCTTACTTCCATAAAGAAAAGTTCATTGCAAATGGTACATTATAAAATCTGTACATGGGGGTTTCAAAGCAACTGTTCATTTCTTTTTCTTTCTCTTTTCCTTCCTCCTTTCTTACCTCCTTTCTTCCCTCCTTTCCCTCCTTTCTTGTCTGATAAGTGTTGATATGTTTCATATACATTGAATTTGAATGAGTGGCCCACATTTTGAAACTGGGACAACTCAGCTGAAGCTGAGTAGAGGCAGCTCTTTAGAGGGGCAGATGGAGCACACATCCTCATTTTTCCATAGTTTTCGTCTTTTCCTCCAGGCTCCCTAACACCTTGCTTGATTAATTCACACTCCCTGCCAGAACCAAAAGGACATTTAGGGTTGTGATCCCCACTCTATGATGAAGTGAGAGTTGCCATTCCTTTATTTTTTTTTTCAAGTTAAGAAACCTTCATACATGTATGTTGGATATCCTCAAGAGGTTAAACCCATACCAGGGTCCATTACTTCCTTAACACCCTGTAGTGTCAACCTTGTGTTGAAACCATTGTACTCCTACACTGTGTCTGAGAGAGTGAATTACCCAGCACTTTTGGAAGACAATATATTGTTTCAGAGACACAATTCTATGGTGTTTTGGTCTGTGTGGCACAGATATGCAACTCCTAGGGACTTAAAGCGTCATTTCAAAACTAAAAATAGATAAGCAGAAAAACATTCATTGAAATATTATCTATAACAGCTAGGATTTAAAACAACCAGGAAGGTTCTTAAATGTTAATTAGAAAGACTGTGTTGAAACTTGTAAAACATGTTAAGTGAAAAGAACAAATGCAAAAATAGCACCCACATTATTACAACTAAGCCTCTAGAGATATATCAAAATATAGAGTAGCCATGTTAAACATCAGACAAACATCAATTTGTCTTTTTAAAACAAATTACCCTTAATTTTATTGATTAGTTTACTTAGTAACACATCCTGGGTGAATGCATTTCATCAAGCACGAAACATACCTCCTAGAGGAATTTCCATCCTAGAAAGTTTGGCCTAAGTACCATTTAGGATTTTGCTGAGAAATTCAGACCTCAGGCACTTTAATTCACTCGGAACTAGAGACCTCTTTTCTAGTGCCTATTCTCTATTCTCTCCGCAGACATATAAAGTCCTGTGTGCAAATGAAATCTTGCAATGATTAGCAATTTCACAGATTCTTCTCCCTGAACTTGTTTTATCTTGTCACCCTCTTGAACGGGGAGATGCCATTGCCTTTCATCAAGAAAACATGTCAGGACATCTAAATGTAACAAATACTCCCCCAAAGAATTGGAACTTCAGCAATGGGAAGAAGCAGAAGCTCTGTGAATCTACTCGGCAGATCCCAACAGGCAGATTGCTGAGTGTGAGCTCTCTCATCCAGTAAGCCTTTGTGCCCCTGAGGATATTGTGTGGATTGGCATTTTTGAATTATGAATGATAAAATCTTTTTTTCCTTAAGGTTGCAACACAAGAAAAGGAAGAAACTTAAGGAAAGTCAGATCTCAGATGGAAGAGGGTGGAATCTTTGTTTATAAATAAAAACAGCAAGCGTCTATTTTTTTTTTTTGTAGAGCTATGTTATTTGATAAATCAGGGATTGATTATTATCAGAAGGGGGGTGTTTGGCCTACACAGAGAAGAACTTGGAGTTGAAATCATGCTAATGAAGCAATACAATGTAATCAGTGAGTAGGTATTTTGTCTTAGATATCTAAGAAAACTTGTCCACAAAAAACATATAAACAAAAGAGTTGTTTTTCTTGGTTCCCTAGTAGAAACCTAAATCTGTATTTTAAAGCTACCCAAAATCCACTCCCCCTGATTCTCTTGATGATGTTCTCATTTTCTTTTGGGAAACTGTCTGTCAACCATGATCTATTTTGGTATTTCGGATGGTTGCTGTGTGGTAGAAGCTTGGCTCATCAGAAAGTTCCAGCCTCCAACCACAGTTGAAATGGCCCACATCCATTGGAACAAAGAAAAGGTCAAGAATTTGTTAGAATTTTGAGAAAAGAGGGGGTTCTTTCCACTGGGATTGTGGAATTTAGTAGGAATATCATGGTTTGGGAAAAAGGTACTTGAGATAGGAAAACTCCATAGAAGAAAGAGAAGCCCAGAGATGGGAAAAGAGCCCCAAGTCCCAGCCAGGCCTAAAACCAACCAACTGTGCACATTTGTTTCATTTTGGCTTAATTCAGTTGGAGTTTTTATTTAAAAAACCTGATTAATATGGGATTTTATACACTGTCAAACTGAAAGGAAGCTCAGAAACTGACTTTGTACATCCATTTTTCTGCTCTGAAATTTTTAATTATACTCAACAAAGAGGGAAATACTATTTTCAAAGTAGAAATCTTAACTGATAATACACATTTTTTTTTCTGGTATAGTTTTACTTCTCAAGTATGGAGTTACTTGACCATTTGTGAGTAATTTTCAAGACCCTTTAGATGTATCTCAAAGTTCCTTAATATAGTCTCAAAAAGATGTCATATAAGACTTCCTTTTAAAACAGTCTATGTGTCTATTTTACATCTACTTATTACTGAGGATGGTTTTAATTTTCTGAAACTAAATTACACTGATGGAGTAAAAATGATTCATATAAATATTAGGAAGCAAGTGGGAAGCAGCCTGCCTTTTAAAACTCACATCTGCACATATAATCCTTATTTTGATAGTGAAAATGGCATTAGTCAGTGTGAAAAGGATAAGGACAATAAAAAATAAAGGCCTGCAAATTGTATTTGCCAGTCTACAAATTTAGTACGTTTCTGGGGGGAAGAAAGGGAAATGTTTTATGACTTATTTTTCTCTAGGTATCTAGAAGTCATAATAGATGCGCTAAGTCTACTGAGACAAAACAAAGTGGAGGCCTGAGAGAGTTATTTAATTAGTCCAAAAGAAAGTTATTATAGAGAAAGGACATTCATTTTTAGAGGGAATTATACCAGCCATGCAAGTTGATTAAATTATTTGGATAATATAGTTAAGCTTGCCAGAAAAGCTCATGATTCATAAATTTTCCAACACAGAACCTGATGTAGTATAGGCTTAAAAATTCGTGACTATAGTCATTGTCATTGTTGTATTGCTGACATATCGATCGGGTGAGAAAAAAAGCTAAGAGCTATCTCTCTTTAGGTAACTCTGCCCATGTCTTTATCTATATCTAATCGATATTAAAATAAATATACAGCAATTATATATATATATATTTATTTAGCTTTCCAGGTAAATGTTATGTGGTCACAATTCACAGGTTAGTGCAGATGGCAGTGAGAACTGAGGCACTGGGCAATTGGTAGTAGAGGGTACAGAGTTTAAGTAGAGATGAAAAGTTTGGACCAACAACCATGAAATGCTTTCTTCTTGGGAATATATGTGTCAGCTTTATCTCTTTGTGATGTACACAAACTCTCTGCCCAGAGATCTTTTTCCTGCATGCAGGGTCCGTTACTCAGGGCTGACCAGTCTCTAAGGAAAATGATCATTTATCATTCTTGGATATTTTTTTTTTTAATCCTTCAAACTCCAGTAAATCAATGGCATATTCCTTCATCCCCTTTAAAGGCCCATTGGTGTGCTCTCTCCCTGAGGCTTATATGTTGGATCTATCTCATCTGAAAAACAGCCAGTCTCCATTTAAGGGGTTAGCAGTAAGAATTAGAAGTGTTTCTCATTCTTGAGGATATTATCATTCGGCTTTAAGGATACCATATTTTCTGCTGTTTTTCTTTCCCCATACCTCACTGATTGTTTTCTCTTTGTCTCATTTTCTGGTTCTTTGCTCAATTTTTAGCACTGGAGTGCTCTGGGGTTCAATCTTTTAACTGACTGTTCTTTTTCAAAGTGAGCTGATTTTGTCCCATGGCTATAAAGTCATCTATGGGTAGACTCACAAACTATATCTCTGGTCTTGACTGTTCTCCAACTCAGGATTCAACCACCCACATGACATTACCACTTGCCTGGGTAACATGTATCTGAACAAATACAGTATAGAACTATTGATTCCCCTGCCCCAGCTCCTGAATCTAAGTCCTCCCTGGACTTCCCCATTTTGGAAAATGGCACCAACAGTACTCGGGCCAAACAACCAAGGATTTTTGAGTACTTTAGTGCACCTTTTTGCACCTTTGTCATCCACCATGAAGTTCAGTTGATTAAATTTCTGAAATATATTACCAATTCCCGAGCTTCCTTTCATGTATACTACTGTCACCCTAACTGAAGTCATTATTTCTTGACTTGGCTGATGAACTTACCACCTAATTGGTTTTTCTTTTCTGCTTCTTGCCCTTGCTACAATGCTCTCAGCAGCCAACAGCTTCTTAAAATGTGCATAAAATTTATGAACATGCTACTTAAAACCCTCCACTGACTTTCTATCACTACCAACTCCTTTACACTTCCAACGAATCACATGTAATCTGGCTCAGCCTTCCCTCCAAACTCCCATATTTGCTTCTCCATCTCTATTAGCCTCATCTTTTTTCTCTGACTCAGTCATAATACCTTCACTCCTATGTGAGCCTTTGAACCTTTATTTTCCACTCCTGGAACAATTACGCAATTCTTCCCATTGCTGAGTTCTCACAGTTCAGGTTCCAAACAGCTGGGGAGCTTTCTCTGTGCCTCCAGCTAAAATGGGGATATTTAGTAATGCCCAATCACATTACCCTATTTTACTTTGTTTATTTAATTTAACATCAGTTGAACCACAAAAAATTACTTTTTTTAAGAAATAATTGGGCCAGGTGCGGTGGCTCACGCCTGTAATCCCAGAACTTTCGGAGGCTGAGGCAGGCAGATTACTTGGTCAGGAGATCGAGACCATCCTGGCTAACACGGTGAAACCCCGTTTCTACTAAAAATACAAAAAATTAGCCGGGCATGGTGGCATACACCTGTAATCCCAGCCACTCAGGAGGCTGAGGCAGGAGAATCATTTGAACCTGGGAGATGGAGGTTGCAGTGACCGGTTTGCACCACTGCACTCCAGCCTGGGAGACAGAGGAAAACTCCATCTAAAAAAATAAAAATTATTGATTTCTTATGATTCAGCCTAGTACATCTAAAATGTTTTTATTTGTTAAGAGCAGAGACCTGGTTTGTCTTATATTATATGTTCCCCAATGCCAAGAACAATGCCAACAGAAGAAGCTTAAAAAGCATATTCCCCAAGTTGAATGAATGAATGAATGGAGACTATGGGCTAATGGTAGGGGTTTTTGGGCATAGTTAGAGAAGTTAGGAGAGCTTCCCTGTGAAAGGGAAAATTGAATAATGGCTTGACTTTGTAGGCATAATGTGGTTTTCTTTCTGAGAGTAAGTGGTGGGGAGCAGAAAGTTGAGGATGGAGTTAGTATTTCTGGAAAGAGCAATGGTGTATGCAAAGACCCAGAAGCAGAAGGAAACTTGTTGCACTGAAGGAACAAACAGAATGCTCACAATGCAGGAGCTAACAGAGCAAGAGGATTGGTGGTATAGGAGGTGATCTGTTTCGAAATTATTTCTCAGGGAAATACTCTTCCTTAAACAAAACTTTTTTTTTTTTTTTTCTCTGTCACCCAGGCTGGAGTGCAGTGGTATGACCATGGCTCACTCTAGCCTCCCTCCCAGCTCAGCCTCCCGCATAGCTGAGAACGCAGGCATGTGGTACCAAACCCAGCGAATCTCTTTATTTTTTTGGAGAGATGGGGTTCTCACTATACTGCCTACACTGGTCTCAACCTCCTGGATTCAAGCAATCTGCCTGCCTTGGCCTCCCAGAGTGCTGGGATTATAGGTGTGAGCTACCGTGGGGAGTCTTAAAGAAAACTATGTGGAATTCTAATGCATTTTCAAGACCTGCCCATGCCCCCTGGACATTTGGTTCCTTCAGGGTCCTAAGAAATAAGTATAGTTGACCAATTAAAAATGTCCAGTTTGAGAAAGCATAATTTCCTACTAGGGTAGACCAACTTTCTGGGATTTGTTTATTAGGCCGTACTCCTTTGGAAGGGAGGAGCCCACCTCATGTACAGTGCCAACCCCAGCCCTGGTGCACCCGGAATTTGTTTTACAGTGTTCTCACAGTGTGCTGGGATGGCAGCTGTCACCTGGGTATTGAACACATGGGCTTTTATGCCAGGGTTTTTATGTAAGACCAGGACTCACCTGCCATAATATTAAAACAGATTGAAACCCGTTGGTCTGGTCTATCCCTGTGGCTCATGCGTATCTTATCTCTTAGAATTCCAGCTTTCTAAAAAAGAAAAAAAGAAGAGTCCCAGAGGATGATGAACTTGAAATTGAATCCTCACTCTGTGATTACCACTGTGACCATGAATAAATAATCTCATTTCTCTGAGTTGTGGGAATTAAATGGAATTATATACACACAATCTTGGTGCATTACTTAGTACATAGTGATGTGATAATTATAGTTATTGCTGTTGTTGTTATTAATATTAACTCTTCACAATAATGTCTCCTAAACTGGTCAAGCCTTAATTCTGTGGTCACTCTACAACAGTGGTTCTCGAGCAGGGGTAATCTTGCTCCCCCGAGAGACATTTGGCAAGGCCTGGAGAGATTTTTGTTGAGACTTTGATTGGGGGGACGTGCTACTGGCATTTAGCAGATGGAGATCAGAAATGCTGCTAGCATATACAGTGCACAGGACACCTCCAAACCCCAACGCAGAAGTATCTTGCCCCAAACGTCAATAGTGCTGAAGTTGAGAAACATTACCCTACAAAATCAGTCTCTGTAACTTTCCCATGGGAGCATACGGCTTGAATATTTGTCTTTCTTTCCTACTTTTGCTTACCTCTCTTGGCTCCCACTAACTCCAGCAGTTGCACTTTGCCTGGAACACAGTAGGCAGTCAATAATATTCTGATTAATTGAATGCAGCAACAGAAATGATTTGTCTCCTCCTGCCCCACCCCAGTTAACCTTTGCAAGGAATATTTGGTAAATAGGAAATGCTTCTGTAATTAGAACTCAGAATTCAGTGTCTCAAATTTGAATCAAATTAGCCTCCCAGGTGCTTTCTCTTAATTTACTATTTAGAAGCAGGAGTAAATTCTAATAACTGCAAATCTCTTAGACAAAAATTTCACTTCTAGTGTATGTCATCAATTTAGCTACATGGTTAAATTGGTTTACTTTTTGCTCTGCTCAGATCCCTGCAAAAAGACATATTTGGAAGATAATTTCTTCTTAAGAGACTGTTACAAAAGTGGCCTGTCATATTGTTGAAGGGGAGGATGCTGAGTTAAGGGAAATGGCAAGTTCATATACTGTTCCTGAGGTTTAAGAAACTCACCTGAAGTCAACCAAGAAGCCTATTTCCAGGAGCCAGAGAGAAGCACTTATGTTCTAATGAGGCTACAACAAGCTGAGGTCTGTGCTTCTCACCCCTGATTGCACATAAGAATCACCTAAGGAGATTTGAAACATACAGATGCCTGGGCTGCCTGCCCCACACAATTTAAACAGAATCTCTAAGACAAGCCTGGATAGCAGAGCATTACAAAGTTCCCTTGTCATTTGTACATCCTGCCAGGGTTGAGAACTGCCAGCTTAGGTGAAGAATTCGATGAGCAGTCATAACAGTCGAGCTGTTCTGACACAGGTAAATCAGGCAACATTGCTAGGTTTCTATTTTGCAATGTTAGTAGGTACCTTGGTCACCGCTATGCTGAAAACCAACAAATCTTACACAGCATTGTTAATAATAGTACCTTGCATTTGTATTTTTATTGTCAATCTTCAGAGGCACATTTTTATTATATTTAATTCTCAAATCCACCCTCAAGAGTAATCAGAAAATATATTCTGGCTTTGTTTTGTTTTTAGGTGAACAAATGGGTTCAGAAAGCTCACTTGACCTACCCAGGTTCAACTTGGTGTGTCTATTCTTTCTTTCTTCTGATCATTTATTTAATAACATATATTGAGTGTCTGCTGTGTTACAGAGACTTAACTGGTTTGGAAATAGCAGTGGCAGAATGTAGAATTCCAGGTAGCAGAAGTGGTGGTAGTGACAGGAATGTGGTATCATCAAGCAACTGAAAGAGTAGGCTTCCTATTAAAAGTTTTCTGTTGTAGGGTGCTGTGGCAAGGATGAGCTTACAGTTTTGAATTCACTGGAACTGGGGTTGCCTGCTCTATTATTCCTGGTTCCCTGTCTTCAGCATTTCTACTGTCCTCTCCATTCTTAGAGGTCATTCTCTATTTTCAAAGCATGGTCCTCTTTGTTAGATTTTTTTCTTTCCTGACTGTGGAATTGGCTACCACTATACAGTTGCCTCTGCCACACACCTCAAAGTGTTGAGTGTTTCTCCAGCCATCATATGGGTCATGTAACGAGGTGCTAGCCAATCATGGTACTTGTTTCCTCTGTTTTTAGTGATTGGTCTACAATGTGGGTATGTGTTTCCAGTAGGGCCAATCATAAATCTATGAGATATCACTTGAGGATACCAGGAGACATTGTGGCTCTCTTCCTTATAAATTGTGTGCTGTGAGATGCCTTCTATCTTTCCTATTGAAGAGAGCGCTGTCTGGGGCAACAGGTGCTAAGGTCAGCTCACAAAGAGAAGGGCTGAGAAGCAGAAGAAGAGAGATGGAGAGAGTGGGAGCTCGGGACATATTATATTGTCCTCTGGATACTGCAGTGCCTCAAACTTCCCAATTACACAAGCCAATAAATTCCTCTTACTGCATCAAGGAGTATAGATTGTATGCTTTTTTTTTTTAACAGAAAATGATCTGATTATAATACCACACATTCTAAAGCTTGGGACATTTGAAAATGCTTTTGACTAACCAGTTTCAACTCAGGAGAGGGTTATTACAAGTCCCTGAACATTTTACAGACAATACTCCTGCAAATATAGTAGTCGGGCTTGGCCACACAGTATACCCCTCTGGGCATCACAGAGTGTGAGGCTTGCTCTAGTGTAGTGATTCTCAGCATGGAGTCCCCCGACTGGCAGCCTCAGTGTCACTGGGGAACTTATCAGAAATGCTCATTCTTGGGCCCTTCCCCAGACCTATTGAATCAGAGACTCTGGGGCTGGACTCAGCAATCTGTTTTTTTCTTTTCTTTTGTTTTTTTAATTTGGATTTCATTTATTTTCACTTTTTCTGGTCTTGGCGCTCATCTAGGATATCACATTTAGTCCTCCTGTCTCCTAGGCAGGCTGTGACAGCTTCTCTGGCTTTCCTTGATTTTTATGACCTTGAGAGTTTTGGAGATTGTTTTTATTTTTAACAGCGGTATAATTTACATATAATGAAATGCAAAGACCTCAACTTATAGTTATAAGAGTTTCAACCACAATCTATGTTTTAACTAGACCTCCAACATATCCTGATACACACTAAATTTAGAGAACCACTCTTTTAGGGTTCTCAGGATTTTCTGCATTTTATTTTTGAAGAGAGCTAATCAAGGAATATCTTAAATGCTGATTATGGAACACTAACACATAAAAATTTTTCATGTGATAATTTTCATTATCATATGAAAAGTTGTGTAAACAACTTTCCAGACCTAGACAACCTGGGAGTGTCTCAACCTATTTCTGTTAATAATATGACAATAAACAATAATGCTAATGATAGCTAACCTTCATTGTGCACTTATATATCAGGAACCTTACCACTTTCTTTACATGTACAGGTATACCTCATTTAATTGTGCTTCACAGATGCGCGTTTTACAAAACCACATGTTGAGCAAATCTATCAGTGCCATTTTTCCAACAGCGTGAGTTCACTTATCTCTGTCACATTTTTGTAATACTCTCAATATGTCAAACTTTTTCATTATTAGTGTATCTGTTATGGTGATCTGTGAGATCTCTGATCTTTGATGTTACTATTGTAATTGTTTTGGGGTACCATAAACCATGCCCATGGAAGATGGTGAACCTGCTTCATAAATGTTCTATGTGTTCTGACTGCTCCACTAATAGGTAGTTCCCTGTCTCTTTCCCTTTCCTCAGGCTTCCCTATTCCTTGGGGCACAACAGTATTGAAATAAGGCCAATTGTTAACCATACAAAGGCCTCTTAGTGTTCAAGTGAAAGGAAGAGTTGTGCATCTCACTTTAAATCATAAACTACAAATGATTAAGTTTAGTAAGGAGGGCATAAGCAGAGATAGGCTGAAAGCTAGGTTTCTTGTGCCAGTTCGCCAAGTTGTAAATGCAAAAGAAAAGTGCTTGAAGGAAATGAGCAGTGCTACTCCAGTGAACACACAAATGATAAGAAAGCAAAATAGCCTTTAGTGCTGGTATGGAGAAAATTGTAATGGTTTGGATACATCAAACCAGCCACAATATTCCCTTAAGCTGAAGCATAATCCAGAACAACACCCTAACTCTCTTCAATTCTGTGAAGGCTGAGAGAGGTGGGGAAGCTGCAGAAAAAAAGTAGAAAGTTTGTATAAGTTGGTTCATGAGGTTTAAGGAAAGAAGCCACCTCTATAACATAAAAGTGCAAGGTGAAGCAGCAATTGCTGATGCAGAAGCTGCAGCAAGTTATCCAGAAGATCTAAGTAATATTATCGATGAGGGTGGCTACACTAAACAACACATTTTCAGTGTAGACAAAGTTGCTCTATATTGAAAGATGCCTAGGAGAAATCTCTAAGACTTTCATAGCTAGAGAGGAGAAGTCAATAACTGGCTTCAAAGCTTCAAAGGACAGTCAGACTCTCTTGTTAGCGAGTCTGGTGACTTTAAACTGAAGCCAGTGCCCATTGACCATTTCAAAAACCCCAGGGCCCTTAAGAAGTATGCTAAATTCACCCTGCCTATGCTCTATAAATGGAACAACAAATCCTGGATGACAGTACATCCAGCATGGTTTACTGAATGTTTAAGCCTTCTGTTGAGAACCACTCTTCAGAAAATATTTATTTCAAAATATTACTGGTTATTGACAATGCACCTAGTCACCCAAGATCTCTGTTAGAGATGTACAAGGAAATGAATGTTGCTTTTGTTTGCTAACACAACTTCCATTCTATAGCCCATAAATTAAGGAGTAATTTTGACTTTCAAGTCTTATTTAAGAAAACATTTCTGTAAGGCTGCCATACATAGTGATTCCTATGATGGATCTGAGAAAAGTAAATCAAAAACCTTCTGGAAAGGATTCACCATTCTAGATGTCATTAAAAACATCCATGATTCACAGGAAGAGGTCGAAATGTCTATATCAACAAGAGTTTGAAAGAAGTTAATTGAAAGTTCATGGATGACCTTGAGGAGTTGAAGACTTCAGTGGAGAAAGCAACTGAAGATACTGTAGAAATAGCAATAGAACTAGAATTAGAATAGGGTCTGAAGATGTGACTGAATTGCTGCAACCTTGTGATAAAACTTGAGCAGATGAGGAGCTACTTCTTATGGACAAGCAAAGAAAATGGTTTCTTGAGATGGAATCTACTTCAGGTGAAGATGGTGTGACTATTGTTGAAAAGACAACAAATTGTTTAGGATATTATATAAACTTAGTTGATAAAGTAGTGGCAGGTTTTGTGAGGATTGATTCTAACTCTGAAGGAAGTTGTGCTGTTGGTAAGATGCTATCAAACAGCACTGCATGCTACAGAGAAATCTCTTGTGAAAGAAAAAGTCAGAGATGCAGCAAACTTCATTGTTGTCTTATTTTAAGAAATTGCCACAGCCACTCCAATCTTCAGCAGCCACCACCTTGATGAGTCAGCAGTCATTGACATCGAGGCAAAGCCTTTCACCAACAAAAGGATTATGACTTGATGAAGGCTCAGATGATCATGAACATTTTTTAGTAACTAAGTATTTTTAAATTAAGGATATATATATATACATGGAGGATATCTATAATATATTCTATATATATTATATAAATTATGTATAATATCCTCTATATAATACAAATTATATATAATATATAATATATATCTCCTTATGTATATAATATATCCTTCATATGTATATGTCTGTGTGTGTGTATATATATATATATATATATATATATATATATATATGAAGGATGTATTATGTACATATTAGAGATAAGGCTACTGTATGCTGTAGAGTAAATGCACCTGAGAGCAGTATAACCTTAGAAAGATCCTGTATGATAGACACACCTGAGTGTGTGCTCTGAGCAAGGGAATCCAGGAGTGGCCAACCCAGAGATTCATTCCTCATTGACTGTGAGGAACATCTGAGCCTCTGGCCTTTCCTGTGGAATACAGACTGTACAGGGAATCATGGCCCTGAGTTTGGGGATAAATGAAGTTTGCTGGGTGAAGGTCATTAAGGAGAGAGTGTTAAGTAAAAATGCTATATAAACTGCATGCTGTTAATAAGGGGTTGCAGTTTTCCTTCCCAGCCCACTGCCACTGGGACATGCAGATATGTTGTCTAGCCTACAGCCACTGGACTATATAGGTAAGGCAGGTGTCTTGTCCAGCCCACTGCCACTGAAATGTTTCTGTATATAAGATTGTTTTCCTTTCTAGACTGCCACTACTATACTCTCTCCCTTGTTCGTAGGCTCCTAGTAAAAAATCTCACGACTTGTTTGCTGGCTCTGGGTCTCTTCTTCAGTCCCTTAAACCTGGTGTCTTCCCTATTGAGGTTAATAGGGGTTTGGCACAACACACTCTTAATAGACTACAGTATAGTGTAAACATAACTTTTATATGCACTGGGAAACAAACCAAAGAAACTTGTGTGACTTGCTTTATTGCAATATTCACTTGATTGCAGTGGTCTGGAACCAAATTTGCAGTATCTCAGAGGTATACCTGTATTACCTCCGTGTTGAAAGTTGGCAGTGTAAAATTTGTTTTGGTTAGAATGTCTCCGTGGAATGAGTTTTCAATACCTTGGTAACCAGTCCTGGAAATAGTGTCTCAATATCCTCATCTGAGAGTCTAGACCCCCTGCAGTGCATCTCATGTATTTGTGGGATGCATTTTCAAGGGGTATTTGTGGCCCCTTTTATTCTCTCAGAAAAGATAACATCCTTTGAAAGAACCAGTGGAAAAGGAGAAACTTTTGAGGAGAGGATAGGAATGGAAAATCCTTGCAAGTAATTCCATGATTTGCCTCTTATTGCTTAAGCACATCTAACCCAGGTGGAATGATGGTGCAATTTGCAAGCCATCTGTTTTTAATATGGTAACTTGAAGCTAATAAAAATAATATGATACTGTGGAGAAGGAATCATATGTTATTTATTTGGTAGTGGTTGTCTTTTTGAGCACTTGAAAAAAATATTAGAGCGGTTCTACTGTAGTAATTCCAAACACCGGTTCATAGTAGACAGCTGAGCACCTTAAGAATTCCCAGGGAGCTTGCTGAAAGTGGAATTTTCTGTGTTCAGCCCCTTGAGACTCTAAGTCAGTAGACCTGGAGTGGAGCCCAGGAATTCATATTATATAAAAAGGCTTTTCAGTTAGGTTGGAATACTCTCTAAATCAAGCTCATTGGTTTGCATACTGTGTACTAATTGCTTAAGGGAAGCACATTAAGGGCTACCAGCAATCCATCAAGTGCCTGACACTTTCATCCCTTTATATTCTAAATTTTGGTGTAAGGCTTCATTTTAAAAAAAGGAATGTGTTACAATTTTTAAAAATTATTATTTTTGTTTATCCCTCTGTTTTCATTTATGGGGGAATTGGGACTGAAGTCCGGGCCTTGTGACTTCCATGATAGTGTTTCTTCTGCCTGCACCACAGAGCCAAGGAGACCTCAGGACCCTGGAGGTCTGAGAGCTTTCTCAGAACTGTCTAACTTTTCAGCCATAACGCAGGTTTATGGAGATATGATAATGTGGGCAGCTCCTTGGTGGCTTCTAACCTGTGATATTCATCACTTAAAGCCTGACCCTTTCTGAAGCTGGCCCATTCATTCACAGAAATCTGTCGAAGGGCAGCTTTCCTGTGTTCACAGCTTTGGGTGACAGCTAGAGGGAGAATTGGTAAGGCTGTGATAGGCTTAGGGCTTAGAGGAGAGAAACATTAACTGTCCTGTCTTCCTGTTTTGGGGCATCCACTTGGATCTAGTTTTGTTTCTTTATGAGGAGCTGTACTAGGATACAGGTTTTAAGATTTCTGTTCTGAAAATAAAAATCCTATTTTATAAATCTCCAGGAGAGTCAGTTTATAGTTAAGAAATTTCAGTGTTAATTTTGGAGAACTGAAAAGTATAAATTGACAAGTACAGGTATAAAAATATAGAAGGCAGAGGTTCATTAACTGGGATTCAGGGGGAATCAAGAAAGAGATTGTGCCAATATATTCATGGAACCCCTGTGACACTACCCATCCTCCACATTGCCACACATTTTCTGCTCCAAGTTTTTATGTAAATGTGAAGCAGACAAAATAAAAATAATTGTTATGGCTCCTCTTAACTGGGATACCTTTTGCTGGTATCGACCTATATCCCAGTAATTTGCAAAGAACTCATTTTGTGCCCAACAGACGAACACAGAGCAATGTTATCCTCCTTGTAGAGCACTGTTTTTTTTTTAAGTGAGAAAATACTTTGACTTAATAAATCATTAAAATGGTTTTTTATTGAGGAAATGTTCAAAAACTTGCCCCAAGCAGTACCAAGTCAGGATGTTAAGAACTGTGCTTCTTACTCAGATAACGTTCCATTATTGTTTTAAGGGAAGGGTATTAATTGGGATTCTTCTGAGAAACAAGAAAAACCAATAAAGTATGTGTGTGTATGTGTGTGTGTGTGTGTGTGTAATAAGTATGTATATTTATAAAGAAATGTATTCTAAGAAATTGACTCACATAAGTAAGGAGGCAAGTAAGTCCAAATCAGCAGAATGATTCAACAAGCAGGAGGCACAGGAGAGCTGACAGTGTAAGTTCCAGTGCTAAGACTGGCAGTATCAAGACCTAGGAAGCATTGCTATTTCAGTGTAAACTCAAAGGTAGGAAAAGACCAATGTCCTGCCTCAAGACAGTCAGGCAGGAGGAGTTCCTGTTGCTTCTAGGCCCCACATTAGAGCGCACAATGTGCTTTACTCAGTCTATCAATTTAAATGTCAAACTCACTCCAAAACATCCTCATGGAAATGCCCAGAATAATGTGTGACCAAATATTTGGGCACTCCATGACCCAGTCAAGTTGACACATGAAATTAGCCATCACACGAGGGCAAGACCATAAAGAAGGATGCCTTCAGAGGAAATTCCAAGAGGCCTGTGTTCCATTTTCTAAGGCCTCTTTCTCACCTGTTTCCATTCCAGCCTCTAGTTAAGTTCAGTGTCTTTGGAACCTTTCTTAGGACCCATCTCCCTTCCCACAGAATTAGAAGATGCCAGGTACTTCTTGTGTTTTGCAGAGTTTCTTTAGGCTTCCCCTGGCAGAGGGATAGAGCAGGTAATTTGAATTTGATCTCTCTGTATCCTGAAGCTATAGTTTCCTTCTGAAATAATTTGAATGAAAACATAGCCTAATACCATAAAGATTAATTTTCTCTTAAATATATCTGCTATATTCTATGAGTGGGATGAATACCCCATTCAGTCTGGGAAGAGTGCATATCTCTTCTCTGGAGCCTACTTTGACACTACTTGAGATGCCTTTGCAAAAATTTATAACTGAGGAAATTATGACAATGAAAGAGATCAGACCTAACCAACTCCATCTGGCTTCTAACCTTTAAGCTGTGCTTATTCATTCCTGAGCATAGGCCGAACTAACCTTGGGAAGGAATTTAGCTTATAGTTTAACTATGAAACAAAATTGATAATAGCCCTTTCCCCAAAAAATCCCCTTCTTGCCTGGGGACCAGTCTGCCTTTGTAGGACTAACCAATTAGCTACAAGATTAGAAATTATGGTTTAGGGGCCCTGCAGCCTATGGCTGTAAGAATCTGAACATCCCCACGTTGTTCCTGGGAATAATATCACTATTGTAAAACCTAAAATCAGTGCTTGAGATATTTTGCAGACCCTGCACTTGATGCACCAGCTGACACCACCCAGACTGGTAATCTGGCTCGTCCAGTTCTGTGATCCCACCCAGGAACAGAAGACAGCAAGAAAAACTCATCTTGACCAGCTATGATAGTATCTCCAACCTGATCAATCAGCACTCGCCACTTCCTTGGCCTCTAAACCACCAATTTATCCTTAAAAACTCCAATCCCTGAATGCTGGTGGAGACTGATTTGAGTAATAATAAAACTCCAGTCCCCTGCACAGTCAGCTCTGCGTGAATTACTCTTTCTCCCTTGCAATTCCCCTGTCTTGATAAATCAGCTCTGTCTAGGCAGTGGGCAAGGTGAACCCATTGGGTGGTGACATTCTTATACGAAATTATCTCTGGTTTTATTACTTGTACATATTTCCCATCTGCTAGAGCCACTCTGGAGGAATGGAACCAGCCTTAAACACTTTTTTTTTTTCAAATCCCTGGAGGGGTATAGAAATACTTTAAAGATCATTCTCCTAAAAACATGATTTTTTTGAGTGGGGGGTACATATTAGGTATTTGAACATCAAAGGGGTCTATGACCCCAAGATGTTTTTAAACAATGTTGATGGATTTCAAAAGTGAAACTTCACAATTCCCTAAATAAAAGAATATGCAGAAAAATATTCTGCTTTTGCCTTTATTGATATGCGTGTTCTACCCAGAATATGGTGTTTGATTAAACAGGGCAATAAAAATAATTCTGCAGTGGAATTCTACTGTAGAACCAAGTCCTCTTCTTTCTGCCCATCATCTCTCTTTGCTATGGGACAATTGACGGACAAATGTGATTACTTTTGATTCCATAAAGTTATTTGGAAAGCTGTGTTAAACTATATAAGTCCTAATGTGTGCATGCCAAAGGTTAAAAGTCACACACAAAAATAATGTAAATACTACTGTGATTTTAATTTCCTAACTCTGGGGATTGAAAGACCCAGTGTAACTTAGAATGCTTTCCACAATTTCACTTAACCTTTGAGTCTACATGTTAAGACCTGATTGTTTCCTATGTAGATGAAGGCCCATAAAAGCTCTGCATCCCTCTCTTGGTAAGGATGCCATAAACATTTAGATTTGAGCCTGTAGTTAACTGGGGTAAACCCGAAAAAAGGGCCCATATGATACACCATTTTGTGTGACTTTATGGAATCAAAAGTAATCACATTTGTCTGTCACTTGTCCCATAGCAAAGAGAGATGACGGGCAGGAGGAAGAGGACTTGGTTGTATAGTAAAACAGTAATTCAGTTTTACTTAGACCTGTAATATATTGTTCCTTCTACTGCCTCCCGTTTCGAACTTCTAGTATGGACCCTGGAATGTAGTGCCTGAACCTGACCCTAGAGATTATCTTTAAACAATTTTTTTGAACTTCCTCCATAAATTATTCCTTCCAGACTTTGAATGGGGTGTAGGTGTCAACCCCTAAGTAAGAAAGCAGGTTCTGACACAGGTATATAATCAAAAGTAATTTTCCTTTTGCAACATTCCACAAAGAAAAATAGAACATTTGAAGTTGTTGTGATACTTTCATTGTCTTACATTGGTATTTTTTCTGTGTGTGTTTGAGTTGTCATATAAAGCTAGAACAGAGCTACAATAATATCCTGTATCATTTCATTTTTCATTTTTGTGTTTTTCCCCCTGCCTGTCTCTTTTCAATATTCCCACCATCCTTTCATATTGCCTGCTGGGCCAATCTTTTCTGAAATCAAACAGTAGAATTTTCTTATTATGTTTCAAGTATTTTAAAGATGCTGCTGAATTTCCAGAGCCCCTTGCAACTAGGCAACAGTCCCCTGAGTTCCAGCCCACATGGAGAGAAAAAGAGTGTATAGCTCTGGGTCTTTGGAAATGATTCAAAGGCTGGAGCCCTAGGATCTCCCCTTTGCGGACTTTGGCTTTAGGGATGAGTGAGCCCAAGGTGAGGTAAAGAAATGTCACAGCAGAAGAGTCTGGAGTTTGTTTTCAGAGAATGTGGTGCAAATATGTCTTCCAATGAAAACAAAGGGAAAATAGAAATATCGGCTTAAAAAATAAGCATTTGGGAAGGCGAATTTCTTACTCCCAGTTTCTGATTTGGGAATCAGAGCACAGCACGTTTTAAATTCAGAGCAGAGGGGCAAATGTTATGCTTTCGAAAGTCGGCAGAGAGAGGTAATGAGTCTGGGCAGCAGTGAGAGTTGTGGGTTCGTTTGGCTGAGAATGTGGGCCCTGTGCTACTGGGAAGTTGAGGAAGAAGGCCTAGAACATATTTTATGGATGGGGAGTTCAGAAAGCCTGCAGACACATTTTCCATAGAGCAAGAACGATTGGCCTTGTGGCCTGGATCGTATTTTCCATATACTGCTGTCATTATTCCCTGAGCTGGGATGATACAGCTATAAGAATAGATGCAATGTGCCTGCCTGACCCTCCAGGTAGTTGGTGGCATTCTCCTGTGCCTCACTATCCAATATAACCTGTAATAATGAAGACAAAGGCCAACCTTTATTATGGACTTAATACTCGTCAGGCACATCGGTAAGCACTTTGCATGCATTATCTCACTGAATCTTCCCAGGAGTCTGATGAGCTAGATACTACCACTATTACCACTTCACACATGAGGAGATTAGGTTGAAAAATATTAAGTAACTTGTCCATTCAGGTGCAGAATATAGAAAATAGATATGATTTCAGCAGTCCCAGCTACATTTGCAAGGCCCCTTGTTAGAAAATTATTTCAAGATGGTAGTAGAAACATTATGGCAAGCATGAGGACCATCTTAAGTGCAGGCCCTGTGCAGTTGTGCAGGTTGTACACCTATGGTGTACACCTGGTTCCCAGTCATGGCTATTAACCATATTTCTGTTCATTTTTCTCCTTACCATAATTAATTCTCTTCATTATGCATCCTCTGTTCTTTTTTTTTTCCTTTTTTGTACCTTTTGATTTTTGTTTTCCTCATTTCTAGCATATTCATTTGATATGGTTTGGCTGTGTCCCCATTCAAATCTCAACTTGAATTATATCTCCCAGAACTCCCACATGTTGTGGGAGGGGCCCAGGGGGAAGCAAGTGAATCATGGGAGCTGATCTTTCCCATGCTATTCTCATGATCGTGAATAGGCCTCTTGCCACAACCATGTAAGAAGTGCCTTTCACCTCTTGCTATGATTCTGTGGCCTCCCCAGCCATGTGGAAATGTAAGTCCAATTAAACCTCTTTTTCTCCGCAGTCTCAGTTATGTTTTTATCAGCAGTGTGAAAACAGACTAATACATCATTCGTCATTTATCTACTTTTTTGTTAATGTTTCTGTGGCCCAGTATCTGTGACTCTTAAATGTTCGGTTATAACATAGAAGAGACAGAAATCTTTGAAGTAAAATAACTCAGTTTTTAGTTTATCAGTCACAAGGCATGCATTAAGCCTTGGGAGTGAGCGATGTCCTGCTCAAAACCTAAGTCAGAGGTGGACACTTGTGAAACTTCCAGTTTTATTCTAATCTTCCTTCCCTCATGAAAGGAACCCACCTGAGAAGGGTTTAGAAGAAGAGCTTTCTGATGCCTACTTCTCAAGGGAAACTTTGTCCTCCAATTTGCCATGAATTTAAGTCCTTTAAAACAGACTATGCCAGACCCTGAAGCACCTTTTACCATGAAACCAAAACTCAAAGTTACTAATCCTTTGCATACTTGGGAGAAGAAATACATATCTCTGTCCTTTTCTAACTATACTATGGTAAGTAACAGTTGCAGTGGTCTGCAACCAGCCTCAAACACAGAAACCCTCAGAAGTTAGCAGTTCTAAAGCAGCTACCAGAACCCAGTAGAAAATCAACTATGAAACTACCCGGTCATTGTCATTTATGACTATTCCTGATTGAGGAGCTAAAGCAGCTACCAGAACCCATTAGAAAATTATCTATGAAACTACCTGGTCATTATCATTTATGACTGTTCCTCATTAAGAAGGGAATGTCAGAGCAATTAGAAAACAGAGTCTTGGTGGATGCCAAAGCTAGCTAGTCTTCTAAATTTGCTCCAATTTAACTAATTCTCCACAATATATTCTTCTCTCTCTTTCTTATCCTCTATCTTATTCTTCTCTTCTATTCATGCCTAATCCAACCCTTGGTTCTCTCTTGCCCATCTACTCTGTATATCTATATGGCAACTTCATTTCTGAAAAAAGCCATCTTCCTCCTTCTCTTTCCTCTGAGTTATTGCTTCCTTCACTACCAGTTTGTCATTTTTAGGGAAACTGTTAGTTCCTAAGAGAAGACATTTGTCTCCAAATCGAGTTTTACACTTGAAGCAATTTTGTTCTGATAATCTTGGAATTTTCCAGTATAAAAATGGTGGGGTGAAATGAGATATATCAATGTGTACATGCCCTTTGAGCTTTCAGGAAGAGAGGCCTTGAATAAATCAAATCGGGTATTTCCATCCTCACAACGTTAATAGCAGTAACCAGCAACAGTCCGTCCTTGAAGTGTTTATTCTCATCTAGACCTGACCATGCATTTATGAGTTCATACTTAAATGTTACAAGGCTTGTATTTTACTTTATTTGAAAATAGCAAAGTCATTTTTGTCTTTTTCTTCCATTACAGGGGTACCTTAGGTGGTACCTTCTGTGGCCCAGACATGCATATTACTGGAAGATGTCCGCTATTTTTATAACTTGTGGCTTGGAGTGCTCAGACACTGCTAATGGGATGAAGTGATATACTTTCCTATAGTTTCTGATGTATAGTGGTTTTCACATCAGTTTCAGGATCTATAAGAACTTGCAGAAAGACATCACTGAACAGTTATTCCAGGCAGCTTGGCATGTTTTTTTTTTCATTTTAATGTATTTATTTTGAGCCTCTGTGGGTTATAAATTTCTCAGTGGAGTTACGTTTGCTCCAAGGAAGGTCAAAATGATTACCCTCAAATTTTAGAGGTGGAGGGCAGACAGAGAGAGACACTAGGAAGAAAAGGAGTGTGATGATTGCATAAATGAATTAGCAGGAGATAAGGAAGATTTCAGAAGAGACATGAGATCAGTCAATCAATATTCTCCCCCTTTGAAAAGCATATAAGTGTGATTTAATGTCTCTAAAACTGGTTCTAAACAGTTTTCTTCTAAATTAAAAACTTGAAAAAATAAAGAAAAAAGAAACAAACTAGCTTTTGCATTAAACACACCTTAGTGATGAGATGACCCCGGGTGGGAGAAAGAAAGAGGAGGAGCAGGTTTTCAAAAGTAATATTTTTAGTTTTGTTTTGTAATCGAGCCACAAGTTAACATTTTTGAATCAGTTACTAGTTTCTTAAGCTTTTGAAAGTGAAAGGGATCTATTTAACTGGCTTTATGATCATGATCAAATATTCTAGGCATCCTTATGCTTGAGATTTCAGTTTTACACGAGGCACTTTCAATTGCAATTGCTGGAAGAGATTGGTTTATGAGATGTGAGCAAACTCAGTTTGAAAAAAAAGAAACCTTTGAGCTCTTATTCTGTGCATAGCACTGGGCGTCGTGGAGCCTACAAAAAAAAAGGAGACATCATGATGGGGCACACAATCGGTATATGCAGACATTTCAGAGCAGGACAGAGAGGGACACAAATGTGGCACCACTCTAAGGCACTTAGGGTGATTGGAGGGAAGAGGGATTAGGTCAGGTGGGGTGGAGCTTGAACAAATGTTATAAAATAGAATATTTCTAATAAGTACCAAGAGAAAAAAAGAATTATAGGTGCAGAAGGCCCCTAGGATCGATGGGTAAACCCTACCTGTAAGCTACAGTGGAGATTTCTGCTGGATGACTTAGATAGTGTGAGCTACAGAGTAGGCAACAATAAGATTGTAGTATATTGAACATTTATTAAATGCCAACTGTATGCTGGATACCACTTTAAGAATTATGGTTATAAAAATAAATAGAATTAGGTACTCAGTAATCTCACTGCCTGCTGAAAGAATCCAACAGTAACTTAGTCATTAAATAAGTAACTCACACAATAACAGAGATGTTCAGATCTCTTAGTGGGAATAAGAAAGGATAAAGGATATCATCTAGGTGGGGGTTCCTGGACATACATATAATCTCTTCCCCATTATAGTGCTCAGATCAGAAAACTGGATTCAGGCAAATGTGTGTAAATGTTATGGGAAAAATTCTAAATGGCCAAACTGTCAATTGCCTTTCCTGCAAATCAAGTTCTACCGTGCTCTGATTCAAAAGTCGTGGTTCTTTTATGTGCACTCTTTAGCCTTGTCATTGCAGCTGACGATTTGGAGGTTTGAGAAACTTAGGAGAAAAAAAAAAGAAAGATCCAGAATCAAAGAGTTTTTAAACTCTTTGGGAAGCATTCATCATAGTACACACCTCCGTTTTGAGCAATGTAAGCACTGCAGACTCCAGCTTCTGTAGTTTGAAAGCCAAATGGATTGAGGGAATCTGGTTTCTGCTGATAACTGGAAGAAGGATAAGAAGGTTATAAGCAAACAATGGGCTGAAAAGTAAACAACATTTCGAGAACAATTCTATTTGGTATTCCTAGTTCTTATAATTAAGTCTCAGCTCAGTAATTTGTTTGGAACTTAATTTTCAATAATTATTTGCAAGTCATAGAATGCTGGGCCTATGGATACACTAACAACTGTGTTAAACTGACCTATTTGAAGGTAAAGCTGTAGAAATTCAGAAAGGTGAAATTTTGACTATCATGTGCTATTTACGTTGGAAAACTGTTGTCATATGGAGATGAGGGGAGATAGGTTGCCTTATTTGCAGCCATTAAAGAAAAAAACAACATTCAATCTTTCACTTCATTCATTCATTCGCTAAATATTTGAGTGTTTTCCATCAGCTAGACATTAAGTTTTTTGTCAAGATTTTAGGATCAAGCAAGTTTTGTCTTTGAAACCCAGCTAAGCAGTTTGCATTACTTTATTGTAGTGATAACAATGCTGGCTAACATTTATTGTATACTTACTATGTTCTAATGGGTATATAAGTATTAACTCATTTAATAATCTTACATATTTTATGAGGTACTCTTATTAATTTTTCTTTTACAGTTGACCCAACTGAACCTCAGAGGTAGTAAAAGACTCACCAAGGCAATACAGTCAGATAGTATCCAATTCAAGTAGCCTGATTCCAGGCTCTAGACTGAAATACTTTAACAAATATAGTGTGTATCTTGTCCATCAATCAACAAGAATGTATTGAGTATATCCACCTATCTGTGAATCTTTCAAGAGCAGAGATCTTTTCTTCCTTCTCTTCTTATGCCCAGAACTTAACATGGAAACCTATAATAGATATTTATTAAATGATATTGAATAAATACTGCAAGAAATATTCAAAATATAGAAGATGAAATCCCTACTTCAAGCTGTTCATAACCTAATTACCACTATAAATTTATTTGTTAAAAAATTTTGAAACTTAAAGCAAAAGTGTGTATGGTATGTTCATTCAATGTCACACTGGTGCATCGTTTAACAGGCCCACCCAAGAATGATTTATTACTTTAGGAAAATTTACTGATTGACTAGACCTGGACACTATGAAATTACATGTTTACTTATAGATTCGTGTATAGTAGAAAAGATGACTCCAAGAGCTATGGTTTTATTGTCCTGTAGAGCATTAACTAGTTTTTTTTTTGGCAATCTGATTATAACATTGATTATTAAAATGC
This sequence comes from Gorilla gorilla gorilla, assembly GCF_029281585.2. Lineage (NCBI taxonomy): Eukaryota > Metazoa > Chordata > Mammalia > Primates > Hominidae > Gorilla > Gorilla gorilla. The sequence goes on from NC_086017.1 coordinate 15,692,573, forward strand.
TTATTTATTTTTAATATTTTTCTTTGTCATAAATTATCGTTTCACGATCTTGGGACCAGTTTACCACTTTATTGATTTCTTCATTAATGAGTTAATAAATCTCTGTCATGTATTTATTCTATGTTTGTATAAGAGTCATGGTGCAAGTTTTAAACTTATTCTTGGACACCTTCCTCATCAGAATTAGATATAAAATATAATATATATTAACTAGACATTTGTTAACATAATGATAATCTTAGCTAACAATTATGAAGACATTCTGAATGCATTCTATGAATTATCTAATTAAATTTCTACAACCACCTATGAAGACAGTCTCACTGCTTAAAAATTGAGGAAACTGAGGAAGAGAGATTATGTGAGCTGCTTAAGGTCATTCAGCTGATATTGGTGAAGACTGGAGTGATCTGATGTCAAACAGCCTGATTCCAGAGACTACTTTATTAAGCACTACACAAACCCCTTCAAATACATGATGCTTACCATCCCAATACATTAGCTACATTAACATGAATTAATATATTAACATACAGGCAATAGGCTAAATAATGGTAACAGACAGACAAGGGGCTAAATAATGATAACTATAATACCACTCCTTGAATGTTTGCTGTGTGTCAGACACTGTGGCAGGTGCTTTACATATAAGATCTCGTTTAATCCTCATATAACATTACAGTGTAGTTATTCTCATCCTAATTTGATAGATAAGGAAACTAGGGCTTAGAGAAATTAAGAGTCTTATCTAAGGTCACATAGTGAGGACTCAAAGTTGGAATCTCATCTGCATGACACCAAGACCATCTTCTTAAACACTTTATCATGACTTTTATTCTCAGAAGACTATCCACTGGTAGAATATCTTTTTAAATACTTCATATTATTAGAGCTGGTTACAGCAAGAGTAGACATTCACCTAAACATCTTCACTGTAGCAGAACATGGTTAATGTCAGCTTCGTGGTTCACATTCTTACGTAAGCTTAGCACGAAATCTGGATAAATTAAAACACTGATGGAGATGATTAAACTAGAATTTTAGTCATTCTCTATATATGAGAAACTAAAAGCAAACATTTGAAGATTGTTAGCAAGCAATGACAAAGACACTGAAAACAGGAATAATTTTCTGAGTTGTGGTAGGGGAGTTGAAGATAAACATTCAGAGTCTGAAAGACATTGGACACTTAGGAAGCCATAAAGATTACTTTCAGTTATGGAGAACTCATCTCTCTCTCTCCCCACCCCGCCCCCCCCATACACACACACTCTCTCACTCCTCATGTAATTTATATAAATTATAACTATCACATTCCTCTCTGCTTCATGTGTTTCCCTGGAACAGTAGTCCCCAACCTTTTTGGCACCAGGGACTGGTTTTGTGGAAGACAATTTTTTCCACAGCTGTGGGGCTGGAGGGGATGGTTTCCAGATGAAACTATTCCACCTCAGATCATCGGGCTTTAGTTTCTCATAAGGATTACACAACCTAGATCCCTCACATGCACAGTTCACAATAGGGTTTCAGCTCCTATGAGAATCTAATGCTCAGGCCGTAATGCTCGCTCACCTGCCACTCACCTCCTGCTATACAGCCTGGTTCCTAACAGGCCACAGACCCTGATAAAGGTCCATGGCCCAGCGGTCCTGCCCTGGATTACCTTTGTACTTCCTTTATATCTTCCACTTATCTAAATCCTACTCACTCTTCCAGACTTGACCGAAAAGCATTGTCTTCCACGCAGCCTTCCTTGGAAACTGCAGCTCTCAATCATCTCCTTACACCTTCCTGTTTACATAGCAGAGATTCTCAGATGGTTTAAATACCCTTCTGGGTGCTTACTAAAATGCAGATGGTTGAGCTCCTTACCCAGAGATTTTTGAATCAATAGGGCTGAGGTGGGATTTTGAACCAAAAGACTTGGGTAATATTCACTTTTAACTATCCCTCCAAATAATTCTGATTTAGGGGGTCTAAAGATCAGATTTTGAGAAGTTCTGCCCTGAGCTTTTAGAATTCAGAGAGGAGATCAAAGTGTAAACATCCCCAGGCCGTTTCTCCTTACTCTTATCTGTATTTCCATGCCCAATTCCCAGAAATTTTATGAAACAGAATCGGAAGACTAGGTGGATAGAGAAAGAAAAGACAAAAAAGGTAAGAGAGAAAGGAAGCGTTCCTTGCTTGAATCCCAAAGAAAGCTAGAGAAAGAAAAGAAATAGAAAACTAAGTCAATGTATATAAAGAAAAGTTGAGGAAGAGATGAGAGAGAGAGAAAGGTGGGACAGAGAGAGTAGAGGGAAGGAAATGAACTTGACTGGAGGAATATTTTTGGCACCAGGACAGTGGTGAAATGTGAGACCACTGGGGAGGTAAGAGAAATTTGGAGATGTATTGCTGTGAGTTGTGGCTGGGCCCTTTTTCGTGATCTTAGAAAGACTCAAATAAAGAATGGAATTTGCTCTGTAGACTGAATGTGTGTGTTCTCCCCAAGTTCATATGTTGTAACATAATCCTTAATGTGATGGTATTTTGAGTTGGAGGCTTTGGGAGGTGATTAGGTCATGAAGGTGGAGATTTTATAAAAGCCCTTGGCATGGTGGCTCACGCCTATTATCTCAGCACTTTGGGAAGCTGAGGTGGGCAGATCACGAGGTCAGGATATTGAAATCAGCCTGGCCAACATGGTGAAATCCCGTCTCTACTAAAAATAAAAAATTAGCCGGGCGTGGTGGTGGGTGCCTGTAGTCTCAGCTACTCGGGAGGCTGGGGCAGGAGAATGGCATGAACCCGGAGGGGGGAGCTTGCAGTGAGTGGAGATGACGCCACTGCACTCCAGCCTGGGCGACAGAGCGAGACTCCGTCTCAAAAAAAAAAAAAAAAAAAAAAAAAAAAAAAAAAAAAAAAGCCCTCGTAAAAAGAGACCCCAGAGAACAATTTAGCTTCTTTTTGCCGTGTGAGACACAGCAAGATGCCGTGTTCACTAGACACCAAATCTGCCAGCACCTTGACGCTGGACTCCCCAGCTTCCAGAGCTGTGAAAAATACATGGTTTCTGTTGATAAGTCACCCAGTCTGTGAGTTTTTTTTAATAGCAGCCTGAACGAACTAAGACAACATTTCATTTAAGTTACTTTTGCTCTTTTACAATTTAATACTAAGAGTTTCTCAAATGTAATCTATACAGTGAGCCACGTGAGAGCTCCTAAATGTATTACAGTTACACAAGAAGCTAAACTGTTCTCAAGATGTTCATATCTGGTTACAGGAATGAAACGAGTACAATTGTACCCAAAGGTGCAGAAACTGGCCTCAAATTCCACCCTTGGTGCTAACTAGCAGCAAAACGGGGGGAGAAGCGCTCTCCAACCACTAGTCAGTCTTGCTATTCTTTGACCTTGTCAGGGTGATATTGTCAGATTTATCAAGTGAGGCTGTAATTGCTCTTGAGTATAGGGACTATGCCTTATTCATCTTTTCATCCCTTGGGCCCAAGAGGGTGCCTTGATGTCTATGCTTTCAGGCAATGACTGCTGAATCAATGTTTCAATTAATGCCAAGTTGAGCTTCCTGTGAATCCTGTAGCCCTAGTTTTACTCATCTCACAAAAAAAGGAGATATGGAACTGGTTTTGCATACTGATGAGAGCTGTTTAATGTCATAAAGAATGAAACAGAGACTCGCTTAAGGTATCTGTTAAAATACCGTGGATTCCATGAGAAGGCAGGGGAGAGATTCTAATGGTAGGTGTAAGAAAGACCCCCATAATAAATAGATTCCTTTTGAAAGTGTGGTGACATTCTCCCTTGTAAGAAGAGTGCTTTTTAGATAAAGAAAAGGAACATCACAGCAACGGAAAAGATACATTGAATGACACATCACTGCAATTAAGAAAGCCAATTTCTAAAGAAACGTGAGAGAGGGAGAGACAGAGAAATGAAAAGATGAAAACATTCCCCAGGATTAATTCTTACCCAAGGCACATAATATACGCAGCCTCTGAATCGCCTTAATTCATCTCTGTCTGTTGTCCTGATTCAGATGATAGAGTGGCTCAGTTAAATTGAAATTGAGTTAACTTGACAACCAAAGAGTGGCATTGTTACTGGCTGAAAATCATTAATTTTGATGTGATAAATTCCTTTCTAATGGGGGCATTTTTATTATCTTTGGCGTTTTTGTTTTGGTGGCTTTTTCCAATAATGTCAATATTTCAAGTAAGCCAGAGGAGAAACAAAACAGCCTTACACTCCTTTTCTCATTATGATTAGGTTTTAAAAACTCCTTGCTGTCCTGGTCTGCTTAAGGTAAAATGAAAAATTAATAGGATCAAGAATACGTCAAAATTGTGATTGTAATGCAGTGATTAATTCTGCGGTTTTATCAGCATATAACTATGGATGCAATTGTGAAGCATACTACACTTGGAGATGAGTTAGACGTTTAAACCTATTGGATATAAAACCCAGTCATCTGACAAAACCTTAATCAGCAGATGTTCCCCTTTGGGAGCCTGCTATAAAATCAGTGTCTTTTCTTCCCAGAAATTCAAATATGCATTTCTTGTTTAGGCACAATCGTTCCCAACCTTGACTTAATATTGTCATCTCTTAGGGAGCTTTTAAAAAAGATACTGTTGCTCTCTAGTGATTTGTACTTAATTGGTCTGTGGTGCAGCTGGGCAATGGGATTTTTTTTTAAGATCCCCGGGCAGGTGATTTTACTACTTACCCTAACTTCACAGGGACTTCTTTAGATGTTTACGGTTGTCAGATCAGAAGATTAAAATCAAAAGTGTTAACTGAGAAATCCCTCACAACAACATGATGGCAAGTTGATTTCCTCTTGTATGGCAACTTGATAGACTGGGAGTGGCTTCTTGGAGCACAATGTTGAAAAAGATATTAAAGCCATATGTGGTCTCGGTGGCATATGGTGCTGTGATCTGCTAAGGATGGGGAAGAATGCATGGTGCTCTAGATGCTATGTGTTGCTGCACTCAGAATTAGCAAATATGTAAGTATTTAAATTTTGTTGAATTCAGGCAAAATTTATATTTAATAAATAATCCCAAATCACCAAGGAATCAGCAAACTTGTTTTCTAATCCAAGTGTTTTGAAGTGAAAATTCTCTGTCTTGATTTTTTTTTTTTTTTTTTTTTTGCTTTCTCTTTTCTTTAACTTACACAATTTCAGCCTTGACCAGGTGTCGGTAGAGAATATGAATATTGATTAAAAGGTCTTAAAACACTCCCTTTGGACTTCGAACTTCTAGAAGTCAGGAATTGTGTTTTATAATCTTTGTATCCCTAGCATGTAAAACTGGGTCTGGTATGTGAGTGCCAATATAAATAGTCATTGCATTCAAATGGCTCAAGTCCACTTTCTGAAGTACTTGTCTTCCTACTTTTTAAAAAAAGTCACTTCGGCTTTGTAAACTTCCTTTTTTTATTGCTTTACCTTTGTGTTTGCTTATTTGGACATTGTCTTGGCACTGCTGATTACTGGCCCAACTAAAGAGCTGTGCCTCATGCACTGCTCCATCTTCATCCTAGTTCCTCTGTGAGATTCATATTCTTAGAATTTGGAAATACCTTGTTCTCTTTGGAATTTCAGCCCACGATGGTTCCTTAGTGACAACTCAGCATGGCTCCCTGGTCCCATCATGTTGGGTAAGAAGAAAAAGTTTCCAAGGGAATTGTCTTTGGTTAAGTCTTCCCTAAGCAAAGAGCAGATTCTTTCCTCCACGTATTTTATTTTTCTTCTTTATCATTTCATAGAATGTCCTCTTCTCTTACAGCTGTGGGACTAGGGAGTAAATGGTGGCATTTAATATGCAAAAGTTATGGGTGGTATTTAAGTTTATAATTACTGTTGTATATGGAAACTGTAGGAAAAAATCAAGTGTGGCCAAGTGTTTATAGTCAGGGAAACTTTTGCTTTCAGTCTGATAACCTTCCTGTACTGTCCTGGTTTCCTTTTGGTCCTGCTGCACAGACTCCTGGGCTGTCAGTCTGTGGGGTAGGTTGTCTTTCCCAAGGTGGGCCTCATGGTCACCCACTTTTCATTCTCTTCTGCAGTGTGACCTGACCACTCCCTTAACAAGACGCCAGGTCTATTTCTCCACTTTCTTGAATCCAGGCAGCTTCTGTACTGCTTTGACTAACAGATCTGGTGGAAGTAATGCTGTGTCTGTTTTGAGCATAGCCTTAGCTGTCTTGGCAGCTTCATGTTTCTCCCCTTTGGAAGCCAGCAATCTGATATGAATCATGTCTATCTTGAGGCTCCCATGATGTGAAAGGCCTGAGCTAGTGTGGAGATGCAATGTAGTGAGAAAGAGAGAGACAGAAGTCCAGGTGCACCAATGTGTCAGAGTGTGAGTAAAGAGTCCTTGACAGTGAATTCTTCAGCCCCAGCCACCCCAGCTGATGCCACGTAATTCAAATTCAAACAGCTTAGCTGAGACCTTCTTGAATTCCTGGCGCAAAGATTCTGAGCAAAATAAAAGTTAACAAATTAAATCACAACGTTTAGAATAGTTGTGCAGTAATAGCTAACAGGAATGGGCTCTGGGCAATTCTTCTGAGCTTGTGTATTCTGTCTGCAATGCTGTGCTCACTGCCTAATGACCTTTATAAAAATACAAGTTTCGAATCTCCAATGATTGACCACATGGCCACAGTATTTCTGGAGTCACAGAGATTGCCTTGACTCTCTGCTTCACCTTGTACTAAGTGTGTGAACTTGGACATATCATTTCCCTTTTCTGAAACTCAATTTTCTTGTTTTGTAAAATAGAGTAATTAATACATAGTAACAGTGTTGGGGTTAAACATAAAATATTGCATATAAAGCACTGAGCACAATGCTTAGCTCATCTTGAGTGCTCAGTAAGTGGGAGTTGTTTAAAAAAAAAAAAAAAAAAAAACCCTGCAAAATCATGGCAGTTTTCTCCTTCTTTTTGTTCTGCTGATTATTGGCCCAAATAACAGCTGTGTCTCACGCACTGCTCCATCTTAATCCTGGTTCCTCTGTGAGACTCATATTCTTAGATTTTGGAAATACCTTATTCTCTTTGGAATTTCAGCCTGTGATGGTTCCTTAGTGACAACTCAGCGTATCATGTTGGGTAAGAGGAAAAAGTTTCCAAGGCAATTGTCTTTGGATAAGTCTTCCCTAAGCAAACAGCAGATTCTCTCCTCCACGCTTTTTTTTTTCTTTATCATTTCGTAGAATGTCCTCTTCTATTACAAATGTGGGACTAGGGAGTAAATGGCGGCATTTAATATGCAAAAGTTGAGGGTGGTATTTAAGTTTATAATTACTGTTGTATATGGAAACTGTAGGAAAAAATCAAGTGTGGCATTTGAAGGCAAGAGTTGGCTGAATTCCATACTATATCATTGGCTTTTATTTTAAGCATCTTATTTCCTCAATTATCTGTGAGCGCCTTAAGTTCAGAGACAATGTTATCTACTGTGTGTGTATGCAGCCTTTTCATAATTCTGAATACATGAAACATTTATTTGAATAAAATATACACTCAAATAAATAGAGGCTGGGTGCGGTGGCTCACGCCTGTAATACCAGCACCTTGGGAGGCCGAGGTGGGCAGATCACGAGGTCAGGAGATTGAGACCATCCTGACCAACATGGTGAAACCCCGTCTCTTCTAAAAAAGTACAAAAAAATTAGCTGGGCATGGTGGCACGCACCTGTAGTCCCAGCTACTTGGGAGGCTGAGGCAGGAGAATCGCTTGAATCCGGGAGGTGGAGGTTGCAGTGAGCCGAGATCGCACCACGGCGCTCCAGCCTGGTGACAGAGCAAGACACTGTTTCTATAATAAATAAATAGAGAAAAAAATGTCTAATGAGAACCAATATTGTGTTAGACCTTCAGGTGGTGTATTAATGAATGTACCAACTTCATTATTTTTTATTTTATTATAAATTGACAATTTGTAATTGTATATATTTATGGGGTACAGGAGGTTATCATGGTTTATGAAAATAATGAGTAATTAAGTCAAGTTAATTAACATATCCACCACCTCAAATACTTACCTTTTTTGTGGTGAGCACATTTGAAATGTACTCTCTTAGCAATTTTGAAATGTACAACACATTATCATTAACTATGTTCACTATTCTGTACCAAAGATCACCAAAAATAAAAACTAAAACATATTCCTCCTAAGATTTTATACTCTTTGACTATTATCTCCCCATTTCCCTCACCTCCCAGCCTCTGTAACTATCATTTTAGTCTCTGTCTCTGAGTTATATTGTTTGAGATTCTACATGTAAATGAGAACATGTGGTACAGGTTGAACATCCCTAATCCAAAAATCCAAAATCTGGATACCACAAGTGGAAAATTCCACACTTGACCTCATGTTAGATTGCAATCAAAACACAGTTTACTCTGTGTCTCCAACGGAAAAAAATAAAAGACTTCATTCGGCTGTCTGGGAGGCACTCCCTCTAGGATGTTCCTCCTTGTCTATTTCTCCCTTGGCCACTTCTAAAGTGCTTATAGGTGCTCATTCTGCAGTTTTCCAGCCTGCTTGCTGCTAGTGCAGGTTTTGAGCCCTTGGGATATTTTATAACTTGAGCTGTTAAAGACATCTTAAGGCCAGGCCAATAGTTTCATTGACAATACAGTTCTCTGAAAAACTTAGTGGGCTTTGGATCTCTCTGCTTCTAGGAAGCTCTGGGTGGCAGCAACTATGCCCGAAGTTTTTGCCTAGATATGTCTCCCATATTTCTTTTCTTCCTTGTCCTCGTGTTTCTTTCTGTCAGATTAATGGCATTTATCATGAGGCTATCTGAAACAAAAGAGGTGGGTAAAAATATAACAACCTTAATCGATATTTCTCACAAGGCTTAGTTCCTATGTTTCTTTTAACTGAGAAGTCTTAATGGGCCTTCTTTAAATTGTCTCCTATTCTTTGTAGTCCAGAAGAATGAAAACTGTTTCTTCAACCCTATAAATTTCTTTAATTTCTGCCTGCAAATGGTTGCTTGTGATTTCTTGCTGTAAGCAGCAAGAAACAATCAACAAGCACTAATATTCTAGCTCATTCAATCTGCTGCTTCCAGAACAGTATGTTCAGTATGTACTCAATCTTCCTTTGAAGTGATTTTAGGTGATGGTTTTACCACACATTTCTCCGTCTTTCTAAACTGTGAAATCTATTCCTATGCTACCCGTTGCAAATCCAAAGAGTTCTACATTGCTATGCATTTTATCAGTTTGTTAAAGCAGTACTTCACTGGAAAGTGCTAATTCCCATATTAGACAGGATAGATGGGACGACCTTAACATATAGATCTAAAAATATAAAATGGTTCAAACACACACAAAGTTTATTTCTTGATTATATATCTATCCCAGACAGGCATAATTTGAGTGGCTTTGCTCGTTAGGGTGATTATAAGATATTGGCTCCTTCCACCCTAAGGTTGCACCACCTCTGAGGCCTCAAGAAGAAAAACGAAAGTGGAGAAGTCATAAGATTTTCACTCACGTATTATTGGCTAGAGCTTAGTTACATGATCATTATTTAGCCGCAAGGCTGGCCGGGACATGTGGTCCAGCCATGTGGGCAGGCACAGAGAGATGAGAATTGGAGCAGTGGTAGCTTCTCCTCCATGCCATCTTTACCCAGGTGAGCCCCAGTTTCACCCTGAGTTTCTCACTTGTCCACTTGGTTGTTTCATACTCCTCAGAACAAAATCTTCTGTCTCAGCAAATGGCATAATTATCCACTGAATTGCTCCAGCCGGAAACTTGAGAGTCCCATCCCTCACTCTCCCATCCAGTTCATTACATCTCCTGTCTTTTGTTCATTTATTTCAAACACAGGTAAGCAGAATTTAGTGAATTATAATGCTTGGTTGATGACACCCTCTGTGGCCTTCCCGATACCATCCTCCTACTTCCCCATCTGAAGATAACTAGCTTTAATCTTTTCTTTGCTTTTTCTTATTACATTTTATCACATGTATATGTATTCCCAAAAGCATGTTATTTAATTTTTTGAATATTTGTAAAAAGAGAGACTACTTGTAATCTTCTGGGGCTTTTTTTTTTTTTTTTTTTTTCTGAGACAGGGTCTTTCCGTATCAGCCAGGCTTTGGAGTGCAGTGGTATGATCATGGCTCGTTGCAGCCTCGTACTCCTGGGCTCAAGTGATCCTCACACCGCAGTCTCCCAAGTATAGGCACATGCCACCCCACCACGACCAGATCATTTAATTTAATTGTTTGTTTGTTCGTTTGTTTGTTTTTTGGTAGAGACATGGTCTCACTATGTTGCTCAAGCTGTCCTTGAACTCCTGACTCAAGTGATCTTCCTGCCTTGGCTTCCCAAAGTGCTGGGATTACAGGCATGAGCCGGCACACCCAACCAGGACTTTGAACTTCATATTGCAATGTTAACATCTCTCCATGATAATGAATGTCCCTATGGTTTTTAAAAAATATCGACAGTCACACAATATTCCACATACATCACATTTTATTCATTCTTTCATCAGGCATTTAAGTTGCTGTTACAAACATTACGATTTTTTTACATTCGTGTGTTTATTTACCACGTGCATTTACAAATCTCTCTTGTGTATATACCTAGAGGAAATTTCCTTGCTTTTAGGATATGTAAATGTTTCAGTTTACAAAATTGTTCTAAATTGTTTTCCAAAGTGAAGGTCTCAGTTTATGCTTTTGTCAGCAAGGTTTAAAAAATATTGATGCTTTATGTTCCTTCCAACATTTGGTATTGTTATATTTCCTAATTATCGTCAATAGGTTTTTAAAAAAATAATGCTCCCTTACCATAGTTTCAGTTTGTATTCACCTGATAGTATTTATATGAACACCTACTCATATGTTTACTAGCGTATATGTTTGTTTGAAGAATGCCTCTTCACGATTTATCTGGAGTTTCATTTGAATTTTCCATGAAGATTATTATGTCGTCTGCAAATAGTGAACATTTTATTTCTTCTTTTTCAATTGTTATGCCTTAAATGTCTTTTTTTATCTTATTTTGCCAGCTAGGACATCCAGTGCAATGTTGAACTGAATGGTACAAAGTCTTATTCTAATTCTGATTTTAAAGAAAGTGCTTTAAACACTTCTCCATTTAGGTTGTTATTTGTTATTGCTGTTGTTTGATAGAAACCCTTTATCAGGTTGAAGACTTTTTTTTTATTTCAAATTTACTAGGAATTTTTGAATTGTGAAATTATTTTCAATTTTATTAGGTGATTCTTCTGCATATTTTGAAATTACATTATGGATGCAAAAATAAGTAATATATTTTAGGCCCTCAGAGAGATTGGAATTAACAGTAGGGGGAAAGTACACAAATGCACATGCAGTTGCGTATACTCGGTAAACCTGTAAAACAAATGAACAGAGTTGTTAATTTTTCCAAAAATTTCCTTTGAAAAATTATCTTGTAGAAGGTGGCGCTTAATATGGGCCTTGAAGGATGAATACATTTTAACAGAAAGTTAAGACATGGGATGAAGGGAAAGGAGGAAAGATCTTTGTTGAAAGGTCTGTTCTAGGTAAAGATATACAGTTACGAAAATGAATGATGAATGCTAACTGATCATTTGGCTGAATCAAAGAATGCAAAGAAAATATCAGCTACATCCGTTGATACCATATTTTAGAAAACCATACATTTAAGAATAATAATTCTAAAAAGAAATGTCACTGAAACTGTATTTTAAAAGTTAGATACTTTAGGTAGATAAATCTAGCATCATATTGTGTGTTCCAGAAAACACATGCTGCTCTTAAAAAGGGGTTTCATTGTCAAGAAATTTGGTAAATACTGCATGTTGTACTCTATAGTCTATATTATGATATTAAAAGCTCTAAGATTTCCTGCAATTTAATATATTTTTTAGTCTATGTCTATGTTTTTCAAACACATTTGATACCGAAAATCTGAATAGACCTTGGGTAATGTATCGGAGGATTTTCTTTTGAAAGTCAGTAGTACTGGGTAGCAAATTGATTTATTAGGGAAGGAAGAAAAGTAGAAAAGGAGGGAAGAAAGATGCAAAGATTATACTAGGTTTTGTAAAGTGGTAAATGGAAAAATGAAGACATTAAGCGAAAATAGAGTGAGAGGTTTAATTCAGTTTGAGCTAGTATACTTTGGCGTTACTTCTGAGAATGTCAAGTGATTTTCAGCAAGCAGCTGAACATATATGTCTCTAACTGAGGGACAGAATAGAGATTTGGAGTCACACATATGAAGCTAATGATGAGAGGGAATATGAATCCGCAATGAGAAAATGACACGAAATCAAACATCCACTTCAGAAAAAAGTTATTAGGGAACGGTTACAATTACAGGAACAAGAAGAAGAAAATAAGTCAGTAAAGTGGATGAATAAAAACCAAAATAAGCCAAAACAAAAAATCCAAAGAGCCCAGGAGAAAAATCTATAGGTCAGTGTCCTGGAACACATAGGAATGTTGAGGAATAGTTGTGGATGAAGAAGAGTCTTTAGCATTTTCTTAGAATTCATTTTCATTTTCTTTTGAATAACTGCAGATTTCAGAACATTCTATTTTTATTGAGCTTGGGTTTTGAAGTCTGGCTTTATCTAAAGACGTCTGTTCATTGTGGGTTATGAACTAAGTCACGATGCCAATAGCTTTTCCAGTTCTGTGACCCAACTGTGAAAAATATGGAGGGGAAGGAAGTGTTCAGTTACAGATGGATGCTTTCCAACTCATTGTCACAGGGGTGTTCTGCACCATCTTGATACCCATGCAGCTAAGCCCCAGTATCTAATTTGAATTGGTAAGTTGAACAGTAATGATCTCTTCTAGCTCAGAGAGCATAAAAAGCATCAGTTTATCAGTATCCATAGCATTTCTCAGAGCTTTCCAAACGAGAGGAGGAATCATGGATGCTTCCCAAGTGCAAGGAATATGTTTTATGGATAACTGTTGGTCGGGGAAGCCTGATAAACAGTTGAATAATTGAAACTGAACTTATCACTGCTCAATAAACTCTCCATTCTCATTAGCGATACGTCTCATGAATTTCTTGCTGTCATTTACTTTGAAGCTCATGTCTTCACTGCAACTTACTTGGATCATGGAACTGCCGTGGTGAGCATCAACAAAGCCAGCCAGCGAGAGGTTTTCTGAGATATTGTCAGCATCATAAACTGTGTCAAATGATCCATTGAGATCAATTGTATGAGAATAGCCCCCAAATTCAAGCATTATTGGCAGAACAAGTAATGCATTGTCAAAATCTTCCAGCTCACCCAGATCTAGGTGATTTATCTCCCAAGAAACTTTTATAAATGGGCCATAATTTCCCTACACAATGAAAAAAAAAATAAAAGCCACCCTCTACTCTCTACTATGTCTTCAGGGAAACAGAAATGATGGACAGGGATTACTTATGAGGAAAGATTAACAGAGCTTAGGAACAAATACAGGGGAAAATAATGATAGCCTGTGAATATTTGAAAGAAATAAAAACAGATGAGAGTGAAATTACAGTATTCAGAACGGCCCAGTAGGGGATAACTAGGAGTAATGGGATGAAAATAATGAAAACGTTAAGGCTTATTCTCAGCAACATCTTGCTGGCAGTGCTAGATGACAGCCTCATCTCCTGAGGCAAGTGACGGAATTGCTATCACCTTGGGAATTTGAAACTGGAATGGAAAAATTAGGTTTGGTGGCAGACAGCAATGGAGGCAGACTCATTTGTTCTCATTTTTTTTCCTGTCTTAAGATATTGTGATTCTCAGAGACAAAGAATGCTCAATGACTATCTTTGATCACCTTAGTATGTTTCTGTGCATCATTTATAAAGCTTCACATGTGTCTTCGGAGAATCATTTGGCTGATGTATGCTCTAGTGTAGGACAATTTTTTTTTCTTATCAGTAATACATCTTCTTTTCAGTTGTTGGTCCTAATGTGTCATTCTTGACATGAGGATTGCATGCTTCTGATTATATTATGTGTCCTCAGAGGCACCCAAATATACATGAGGATAAAAACCTCGTAAACAACAGGTAGGGGGTGCAAAGACTACTCTGGGAACCAAAATGTCACTACTTGCAGAGAAATCCAGCACACACAGGAATTTGTTATCTGGTGCCAGTGGGCTACCTTTACAGAGCTCATGGACCCTCTTAAGTAGTATGAAATACTCTGTGTGAGTACAGGTTCTTTTTTCTTTGTAGATGATCCATAGTGTTCTTTAGCTTCTCAAGAGGACACTTAACTCTCTGCTCCTGATTTAAACAAATAAAAAAAGCTAAGCTGGGTTGGGCGCGGTCGCTCACGCCTGTAATCCCAGCACTTTGGGAGGCCGAGGTGGGCAGATCACGAGGTCAGGAGATCGAAACCATCCTGGCTAACACAGTAAAACCCCATCTCTACTAAAAATAGAAAAAAATAGCTGGGCGTGGTGGTGGGTGCCTGTAGTCCCAGCTACTCGGGAGGCTGAGGCAGGAGAATCGCTTGAACCCGGGAGGCCGAGCTTGCAGTGAGCCGAGATCACGCCACTGCTCTCCAGCCTGGGTGACAGAGTGAGACTCTGTCTCAAAAAAAAAAAAAGCTAAGTGAACATTTGAACAGATACTCATTGGAATTCCATTTCTAAACGTTTTATGATGGTGTGAGATAATATAAAGTGTCTTGACATTTATTTTTTGGGAAGCACTAAAGACTTTTTGCATTATTTGTCTAATGCTCCTTGAAATTGTCTCTGATTACAACTGTAGACAGAAAAGATATTTGTATGTCTCATCTCAGGATTTGAGACACACTCTGCCTGTTTATGTATTTTTTTATTCTTTCAAAACTGATACATTCTCTATTTAAATAATTAAAGAATGTATAAAAGCATATAAAAGAATAGTAAAAACTCACTTAAAACAAATTTCACTCTACAGTAATAGCTTTTATAACCATTAGGTGAATGCCATTCCAAATCTCTTTGTATACATGTGAGGACAGATATATTATTACAAGGCCAGAAAAGCTCTGTAGAAATTCATCATTATATAAATGTTAATTAAAATAATTGTTAATTTGGTTTTATATAAATTTAATAGAAATCAAAGAAACTCAAAGAAATAGAAAGAATTGAATATCAAGACGTTTTTACCACATATGTATTATTTTTCTCAATAATCCCTCTAAATTTAAAAAGTAGTATTATAAAAAAACATGAAGAACTTGGTGTCATTATTGTCTTAAATGACAGTGTAATTTTGTCTTTTAGCTTCCTTCTAAAAACCATTAGAAAACTAGCTATTTTCTACATCTTCCAATCACCTCTCCCCCAATTTTCTGATATAGTTTTATTATTAAACTTGCTATTTCAGCTCTGTAATTTCTTCTTTTAGTTTTTAAAAATCATCTTATCTCAGAGGTCGCATTTTATTTAATTTAGGTAGTTAAAAATCTCTAACATAAAATATTTTGGGGGGAATTTCTTCTGAAATTTGAGTTATTTTTAATTTCTGATTGGGCTTATCAATTATCTCAATTTCTCTTTATTGGAGAAAGTTCTCAGTCTACTTGCTGTGCTGTTTATTGTCACCTTGCTTATGCATCGTGTGGGCAGCTCTCTCCAAAAATTGCATTTGCTCTGTTATAGTGTGGGGTGACTTCTCCTTGACTTGCTTCCCACTCTATCTGAAGTTGTTTCCCACCATGAGCCATAATCTTAGAGGTGTATATTCCTGTTTTAGGTACTTTTCTTTAGATCAAAGGTATGGAATAGAATGGGAAGAGAACACACCCGAGACTTAGTATTAGGATATGAGGGCTTTTCTTTTCTCTTTTCCGTTATGCACATGGTTAAACCTGCAGTACCGTGTTTTACTCAACTCAGTTCAAGAATATGCAGCTGAGATCCCATCATTTGCAGTGCCAGCAACTAAGATTTAGAAACAGAATTCACTCTGCCCTTCCGTCTACCTCATTTTTTTTTGTTGTTGTTGTTGCTGTTGTTGTTTTTCACACAGAGTCTTGCTCTGTCACTCAGGCTGGAGTGCAGTGGTGCAATCTTGGCCCACTGGCTCACTGCAACCTCTGCCTCCTGAGTTCAAGCAATTCTTCTGCCTCAGCCTACCTGAGTAGCTGAGATTACAGGTGCCTGCCACCATGCCTGGCTAATTTTTGTATTTTTAGTAGAGATGGGGTTTCACCATGTTGGCCAGGCTGGTCTTGAACTCCTGACCTCAAGTGATCCACCAGCCTCGAACTTCCAAACTGCTGGGATTACAGGTGTGAGCCACTGCGCCCAGACTACCTCATTGCTTTTCCGTGAGCAAGAGTCCCTGGATGCTCCCACAAGAGAGCAACTCAGTTTATCGTTGTTTCTCTTCCACAAATCTTTACCTTTCATTTTGAAATTCTCTTTTCTAATTTATGATGTCAGCTTACCTGTTGTTTTAATTTCTTCTCAGATTCAATTCCTTGCTATTTACATACTTTCTTGTCTCTGCATTTCCTTCTGCTCCCACTACAAATAGGTTTTCTCTATCTCTAAACCAAACAACCGTGAATTGGATTGACCATTAGCATTCCTGATGGAGAAGATTCTCTCCATCCAGACTTTCTTGTTTGTAACTCCCCTGTGTATAAGTTGACTCCTTTTAGGTCTCATGGTCCAATCAGCTGTGTTCAGAATTTGGGGTTTATAGAATCAAAATTATGATCACTTTTGCTGAATAAATTCCCTTGGGATACTTCTGAATGTACCATAAAAGGGTACTCTTAATAATAGAATAGGGGTATTGATACGGCCTGCAAACCATCTAAGACCATTAGCCCTATCAGATGCAGATAAAGAATTAGCTATTGGTTATTAGCATAAGTTTTTGTTTTGGAGAAAAAGTTATGTTTTGCAAGTGACATAAGAAAGCTGTATTTGCACCCTTCACAAGCTGATTTACAAAAAAGAAAAAAATAAATGATTAATTAAATTCAACTTTTAAGACTTTTACATATAGGGAAATATACATATATTTACATATAGAGAAATAGCCTATATTATGATATAAGAAATAACATTTTGAATAATAAAAGGTGGTATTTATTGATAAAGGCTAAGGTGAGAGTTGAGGCAAAATCTTGCTATTTCAGATAAGCCACCATAAAATGGGTTTTTGTTTTTCATCATTAGACCGTCTGACTGAATTACACAGGAAACTGCTGTAACTCTCAGTTCTGTCTATACAGAGAGCCATAGGAACACTAAATATTTGAATGAACAGATCGTTGAAGGAAATCTGCATTAAACTATGATCTCCACCCTGGTGAAATGCTAAGAAACTATCTTACATAAATCCTTCCTGATGAGGAAACTGAGGCTCACAGTAGGGAAAAACTTGTCTACAGCAAATGAGGGCTGAACCTGGCTCTTTTCATTTCCTATCCGGGCTCATTTCATTTCTGATCTAGAATCTTTTTCACTCTGCCACATAGCTTCCAGGTCAGATCAATGTTTTCTCAAATACAGGACACCCGAGAGGCTCTTAGGCCCTTTCAGGGGAAATGAGTCCCTGAATGGGTGATTTATAGATGCAATAACACTTAGCCTTAAAATGCCCAAGGAAAGAAAACAGACTCTGATAGGTAGCGCCTGACTAAAACCCAAAACCTATTTATACCTAGACATTGTGGCTCCTTCATCAGAAAGGAGAGGATGGGGTGGAGAATAATTTAGGAAACATGCAAGAGATTACTGAGGGCATATTGAAATATTGGTGTTGCATATTTTTATTCCATCTGGTAGAAGTAGAAAGGAAAAGAAAATCTTACACAGACTGGAAAAGCATTGATGTTAGGCACAACTGGGGGCAATAATGTGGAGCATCTTTTCTAGCAGGTTGAAAGTCCCTAAGTCAACTCAAATATTCTATGTCAACAGAGTGGTTAAAAAAAGTAGTGTATCCATACTAAGGAATAATACATAGTTAACAAAAATAGTGAAGATTTGTAAAACCTACTATTAAATGAAAGAAATCAAGATTCAAAATATGTAGAGTATGATAACATTTATCTTTAAAAATATATACACAAATCCCTATATATTTTAGTATGTGTATAAAGTTTTATAGATAAATGTATGGTGAAACATCTCAAATGATACACTGTGGATAGCAGTTTCCAACCAGGACTGATTTTGCCCCCAAGGGGACATTTGGAAATGCTTAGAGATATTTTTGGTTGTCGCAGATGGGGCCAAGGGAAATGCTACTGACACCTAGGCAATACAATGCCCTAAACAAGGATGAGACTAAACAGCCTTCAGGACAACCCTGAAACAAAAAAAATCTTTTCACTCATTATGTCAATAGTGCTGAGATTGAGAAACCCTGCTTTAAATTGATAACAATGATTTTCTCTGGAGGGGCAAATGGAACCTAGGAGTTAAGAGTTTTGGGCTTCAAGCAGAACTTCTACTTTATTTTTACTGTTTGTGCTTCCATTAATGAGAGTATGCTGATATATTACTGGTAAATTTTTTAAAATGAAGCTTAAATTACAATAGATGCCTAAATGTGTTGCCAAATTCAGATTTCCCCATTAGCGCATAGATGTGAGAATGCAATGATTTTTTTAAACAAGTTGGTGGTAAGTGGCATTGAATGGTAGGTGCATTGTAGTGTGTTGAGAGAGAGGTGAGGAAAATCCTTCCTCTAAAGGATGAGCGGCACCTGATGGAAGATAAATGAGCAAGACTGCTGATTTCATTCGTTATGCTACAATCTGCTAGCAATGGAAAGTTGAAGAAAATACTGTTATAAACATCTATGTAGAGACTAGCTAGGACGAACAGCTGTTAATAATTTGCTGTAATGACTTCAAATTTCATTCTCTTTCTCAATTTCTTTTTCCCTCTTTGGAAAAAACATCATTATTTTGATATATGTCAATCAACAAGGGGATAAAGAAACCGTGGTATATGTAGATCATGGAATACTAATCAGCCATAAAAAGGAATGAATTAATGGCATTTGCAGTTACCTGGATGAGATTGGAGACTATTATTCTAAGTGAAATAACTCAGGAATGGAAAACCAAATGTTGTATGTTCTCACTCATAAGTGGGAGCTAACCTATGAGGATGCAAAGGCATAAAAATGACACAGTGGACTTTGGGGACTCGGGGAAATGTTGGGAAGGGTGTGAAGGATAAAAGACTACAAATCCGGTGCAGTGTATACTGCTCGGGTTGGGGTGCACCAAAATCTCACAAATCACCACTAAAGAACTTAACCATGTAACCAAACACCGTCTGTTCCCCAATGACCTGTGCAAACTAAAAAAAAAAAAAATTTAATATATAAAAACTTAATATTTTTAATAGTATCATTCTTCTGCAGGATTTAGTCTTTCATTAAATGGTTATCTATATTAATCCATATGGACAAAGATATTTCTAATTTATTTGAAATGCTACATGTATCATCATGGGAATAGTTCATGGTTTATTTATCCATCTTTCATTAGTTTGTTTCCTTTTTAAAAATTATTATAAAACATAATTACAAAGAACATCACTGTTCATATTTCCATGGTTGGAGGTTCCTCTAGGCAAATATCTCCAGAAATAAAATTTCTAAACCATAAGATATGCATAAGCTTAATGTTACCAGATAACAGATGAACCCTCCATCTCCGTGGAGTTTCAAACTGTGTTATTGTACCATCAGAAGGATACCCAAGAGTTCTTTTTTCTTTATAGCCTTGCAAACACTTGCCTCTTTAAGATTTTTGGCAAAAATTACTCTGATGGGTATAAAATAGTATGCCATTTTTAAATTTTGAATTTTCCTGATTACTGATGATTGAACAATTCTAAATTTTTTATCCATGTGTGATGGTTAATATTGACTGTCAACTTGATGGGGTTGAAGTGTCAACCTGATTGAATTGAATGCATTGTTCCTAGGTGTGTCTGTGAGGGTGTTGCCAAAGGAGATTAACATTTGAGTCAGTGGACTGGGAGAGGCAGACCCATCCTCAGTCTGCACCATCTAATCAGCTGCCAGCATGGCTAGAATAAAAGCATGCAGAAGAAAGTGGAAGGGCTTGACATGCTGAGTCTTCTGGCCTTCATCTCTCTCCTGTACTGGATGCTTCCTGCCCTTGAACGTCGAACTCCAAGTTCTTCAGCTTTTGGACACTTGGACTCACACCAGTGGTTTGCCAGGGGCTCTGAGGTCTTCAGCCACAGACTGAAGGCTGCATTGTCGGCTTCCATACTTTTGAGGTTTTGGAACTCGGACTGGCTTCCTTGCTTCTCAGCTTGCAGATGGCCTATTGTGGGACTTCACCTTGTGATCGTGTGAGTCAGTACTCCTTAATAAACTCCCCTTCATATATACGTCTATCCTACTAGTTCTGTCCCTGTAGAGAACCCTGACTAATACACCATGCTTTATATTCTGGATATTAATTTTTGTCTATGATGTGTCTTGTAAATTTATCAGTGTTTTCTCTTATGGATCATGCTTTTGGTGTTGTGTCCACAAACTCTTTGTTCAGCCTTAGATACCAAATATTTTCTCATTTTTTCCCCTAATTCTTAGAGTTTTATGTTCTACCCTTAAGCTCATGATTCATTCTGGGTTGTTTGTATAACATGTGAATATAAGGTCAAGGTTCATTTTTTAAAAAAACCTATAGCTGTCTAAATTTTCCACATCAGTTTTTGAAAGGGCTCGGTTGAATTGCTTTTGAACCTTTGTCAAAAATCAGTTTGGCATATTATACGAGTCTATTTCTAATTTATTTGAATTTTTGTTCCTTTTCTGTTCCACGGATATATGTATTTATTTCACTGCCTTGATTGTTTTAGCTAGACAGTATGTCTTAAAATTAGGTAGACAGGTTTCTCTGACATTACTCTCCTTTTTCAAAAGTATTTTAACTGCTTTAATTCTTTTGTCTTTCCTTATAAACTGTAGAATAATATTGTCTATAGCTACAAAAAAATTTCTTGGGATTTTGACAAGAATTGTGTCAAACCTGTATGACAATCTGGGGGACCTGACATCTTTACTATATGAATCTTACAATCCATAAACTTAGTGTCTTCCATTTATTTAGCTCTTCGATTTCTTTCAGCAGCATTTTGGAATTTTCAGCATATAGATTCTGTATGTGATTTGTTCAATACACAACTAAGAATTTCATTTTCCTTGGAGCAGTTAAAATGGTATTGTGCTCTATTTACTTTCTGCATGTGTATTGTTAGTATATAGAAATGCAACATAGTATCGCCTGTTGATCTTGTATCCCATGACCTTGCTTGACTCATTCAATATTTTAGGAGATTCTGTAGATTCCTTGGGATTTTCTACATTGTCAGTTAGTTCATCTGCAAGTAGGAAGAATTTAATCCCTCTTTTTTTTTTTTTTAACCTCCATAGGCTTTTTGTTTTCTTTTCCTGACTTGTTGCACTGGGTAGAACTTTCACAATGACATTAGGAATATAATTTTAGTGGTAGGTGTAGTCTTTATTAAGTTGGGGGCATTCCTCTCTATTCCTGTTTTTTTTTTTTTGAAAGCCTAAATCAAGAAGGGATGCCAAATTTTCTCATTTTTTTTCTGCTTTGATTGATATGCTCATGATCTTTTTTCTTCAGCTGGTTAATGCAGTGAATTATATTCATTTTTGAATATTAAACCATCCTTGCATCAGTGCACTAAACCCCACTTAACCAGTTTGATTCTTTTTATATATTGCTAAATTCTATTTGCTTTTGTTTTGTTGAATTTTATGTTGATATTTATGACATATTAGTCTAGAGGTTTTTTTTACTGTCTAATTTTGGTATCAGGGTAACACTAGCTTCATAAAATTAATTGAAAAGTATTTCCTCTTTTTATTTTCTGCAAGAGATTGTGTAGAAGTTTATAATTAATTTTTTAAACATTTGGAAAAATTCTCCTTTGAAACAATTGAACTTGCACATTTTCTTTTTTGGGAGTTTTTAATTATAAATGCAATTTTCTTAATAGTTATGGGACTACTCAAATGATCTATTTTATATGGAATTGTACTGGTTTGTGTTTTTCTAGATATTGTTTCATTGCACCTAAGTGGTCCAATTTTTATATGTAGAGTTGTTTGGGGTATTTATTTATTATCCTTTTGATATTTGCAATGTCTGTGGTAATATCCCCTGTTTTAGTCCTGATACTGGTAATTTGTGTCTTCTCTCTATCTCTTCTTTTGTTAGCCCTGCTAGAGGCTGATCAGTTTTATTGATGTCTTTGAAGAATTAGCTGTTTATTTCATTGATTTTTTATTGTTTGCTTGCTTTCAGTGTCATAGATTTTGCTTTTGTCTTTATCATTGCTTTCTCGCTGCTTGCTTTGTGTTTATTTTGTTCTTCTTTATCTGGGTTCTTTTTTCTTTCAACGTTTACATTAGATTCAGGGGATACATGTGCAGGTTTGTTATCTGGGTATATTGTATAATCCTGAGGTTGGGGTTATGAGTGATCTCATCACCCAGGTATTAAGCATAGTACCCAAGAGTTAGGTCTTCAGCCCTTTTCCTCCCTTCCCCCTCTAGTAGTCCCCAGTTTCCATTGTTGCCATCTTTATGTCCATGAGTACTCAATGTTTATCTCCCACTTGTAAGTGAGAATACGCAGTATTTGGTTTTCTTTTCCTATGTTGATTCGCTTAGGATAATGGCCTCCAGCTGCATCTATGTTACTGCAAAGGACATGATTTTGTTTGTGTTTATGGCTGCATAGTACACCATGGTGTATATTTACATTTTCTTTATCCAATGCACCGTTGATGGACACCTGGGTTGATTCCATGTCTTGGCTATTGTGAATAGTGCTGCATTGAAAATGAGAGTGTGTGTGTCTTCTTGGTAGAATGATTTGTTTCCCTTTGAATTTATATCCAATAATTGAACTGACAGGTTAAATGGTAGTAATGTTTTAAGTTTTTTGAGAAATCTCCAAATTGTTTCCCACAGTGGCTGAATTAATTTACATATGATTTACAAATCATATTTACTGATTTGTGTGTGTAGAACCAACACTGTATAAGCATTCCCTTTCTCCACAGTCTTGCCAGCAACTGTTGTTTTTTGACTTTTTAATAACAGCCTTACTGTTATGAGATGATAGCTCATAGTGGTTTTGACTTGCATTTCTCTGATGATTAGAGATGTTAAGCATTTTTTCATGTTTGTTCGTCACTTGTATTTCTTTTGAGAAGTGTCCATTCATGTCTTTCTCCAACTTTTTAATGGAGTTATTTGGGTTTTGTTGCTAGTTTAATTGTTTCAGTTCCTTAAAGATCCCCAATATTAGATCTTTTTTGGATGCGTTGTTTGCAGATACATTCTTCCATTTGGTAGGTTGTCTTTTTACTCTTTTGACAGTTTCTTTTGCTGTGCAAATGCTCTTTAGTTTAATTAGGTCTCACCTGCCAATTTTCATTTTTGTTGCAATTACTTTTGAGTACTTTGTCATAAATTCTTTCTCAAAGCTACTGTCCAGAATGGTGCTTCCTAGGTTTTCTTCTAGGATTCTTAGTTGAGATCTTACATTTAAAATTTTAATTTACATTGAGTTAATTTTTGTATATGGTGAAAGGTAGGGGACAGTTTCATTCTTCTGCATATGCCTAGCCAGCTATCTCAGCACTGTATGTTGAACAGGGAGTCCTTTCTGCATTGCCTATTTTTGTCAACTTTGTTGAAGATCAGATGGCTGTAAGTGTGGGGTTTTATTTCTTCATTCTCTTTTCTGTTCCATTGGTCTATGTGTCTGTTTCTGTACCAGTACTATGCTGTTTGGGTTACTGTTGCCTTGTAGTATACTTTGAAGTAGGGTAATGTTCTAGCTTTGTTGTTTTTTTGTTGTTGTTGTTGTTTTGGGTTTTTTTTGTTTGTTTTTTGCTGAGGATTGCTTTAGCTATTTGGGCTCTTTTTTGGTTCCATATAACTTTCAGAATAGTTTTTTCTAGTTCTGTGAGAAATGATGTTGGTAGTTTGACAGGAATAGCATTGAATTTATACATTGCTTTGGGTAGTATGGCCATTTTAATGCTATTTATTCTTCTAATTCATGAGCATGAGATATTTTTCCATTTGTTTGTGTCATCTGATTTTTTTTTAGCAGTGTTTTGTAGTTCTACTTGTAGAGATTTTTTCATCTCCTTGGTTAGATGTATTCCTAGGTATTTTTTTTATTTTTGGTGGCTATTGAAAATGAGACTGTATTCTTGATTTGGCTGTCAGCTTGAACATTATGGGTATATAGAAATGCTGCTGATTTTTGAGTTGACTTTGTATGCTGAAACTTTACTGAAATTGATTTTCATGTCCAGGAGACTTTTGGTGAAATCTTGAGGATTTTCTAAGTATAGGGTCATATTGCCTGTGAAGAGAGATAATTTGACTTCTTTTTCTTTTTGGATGTCTCTTATTTCTTTCCCTTGCCTGATTGCTCTGGCTAGCACTTCCATTACTATATTGATAGGAGGGGTGACAGTGGACATCATTATCTTGTTCCAGTTCTCAAGGGGAATCCTTTTTTTCCTGCCCATTCAGTATGATGTAGACTGTGGGTGTGTTTGTCAAAGATGGCTGTTATTATTATATTGCTTTCATGCCTAGTTTCTTGAGAGTTTTTATCATAAAGGGATGTTGGATTTTATTGAAAGCTTTATCTGTGTTTCTTGATGATTGTATGGTTTTTGCTTTTAATTTTGTTTATGTAGTGAATCATAATTACTGATTTGTGTATGTAGAACTAACCTTGCATCCCAGGAATCAAGCCTACTTGATCATGATTAATTAACTTTTTGATACTCTGTTGAATTCAGTTTCCTAGTATTTTGTTGAGGATTTTTGCGTATGTGTTCATCAGGGATATTGGCTTCTAGTTTTCTTTTTCTGTTGTGTCTTTGCCAGGTTTTGGTACTGTGGTGATGCCAGTTTGTAGACTGAGTTAGAAAGGCGTCCTTCTTCCTCAATTTTTTTGAAATAGTTTCAGTAGAATTGATACCAGCTCTTCTTTCTGCATCTGGTAGAATTTGACTGTGAATTCATCTGGTCTGAGACTTTTTTTGGTTGGTAGCTTATTTATTACTGATTCAATTTTATAACACAATATTGACCTGCTCAGGATTTTAATTTCTTCCTTATTCATTTTTGGCAGATTGTATGTTTCTAGGAATTTATCAATTTTCTCTAGATTTTCTAGTTTTGTGTGCATAAAGGATCTTCTGTACTTCTGTGGGATTGGTTGTAATGCTACCTTTCTCATTTCTGATTATGCTTATTTCGTCTATCTCTTTTTTTTTCTTTGTTCATCTAGCTAGTAGTCTATTGATCTTGTTTATCCTTTCAAAAAACCAACTTTTGGTTTTGTTGGTTTTTTGGTATAAATTTTTGGGCCTCAATTTTGTTCAGTTTCATTCGATTTTAGTTATTTCTTTTCTTCTACTAGCTTTGGAGTCAGTTTGTTCTTGTTTTTCCAGTTTCTCTGGGTGTGATGTTAGACTGTTAATTTGATATTTATCTTTTGAGGTGGGTGTTTAGCACTACAAAGTTTCCTCTTAGCATGGCTTTTGCTGCATTCCAGAGATGCTGGTATACTGTATCTCTATTTTCATTTGTTTCAAGGAATTTTTTGCTTTCTTTTTAATTTTGTTGTTTACCCAAAAGTCATTCAGGAGAAACTTGTTTAGTTTCCATGTAATTGTGTGGTTTTTGAGAGATATTCTTGGTATTGATTTCTATTTTTATTACACTGTAGTTGAAGAGAATGGCTGATATGATTTCAATTGTTTTGAAATTATTGAGACTTGCTTCATGTCAGAGCATGTGGTCCATCTTAGAGTATGTCCTATGTGCAAATGAGAAGAATGTATGTTCTGTGGTTGAAGGGTGGAGTATTCTATAGATATCTGTTAGGTCCAAATGGTGAAGTTTGGAGTGTAAGTCTAGAATTTCTTTGTGAGTTTTCTCCCTTGATGATCTATCTAATGCTGTCAGAAGGGTGTTGAAGTCCTCCACTATTATTGTGTGGCTGTCTGTGTCTTTTTTAGGTCTGGAAGTACTTGTTTTATAAATCTGTCCCACTCCATTCTGCTATTGAGCCTATCCATTAGAGTTTTTAAAATTTTGGTTACATACTTTTACTTCTAAAATTTTCATTTTATTATTTAAATATTTTTATTTATTTACTAGGATTTTATTTCTGAGACTTAAATGTATGTTTTCATTTGTTTCAAGTGTGTTTGTCATTTTTGTTGAAGCATTTTTATGATGGCTTGTCAGATACTTCTTGCATCTCCAATATCTCAGTATTATTATCAGTTCATTTATTTTTCGTTATTTTTGGGATCTTCCTGGTTCTTTGTTTTTTTTTTATTATTATTATTATACTTTAAGTTTTAGGGTACATGTGCACAATGTGCAGGTTAGTTACATATGTATACATGTGCCATGCTGGTGTGCTGTACCCATTAACTCGTCATTTAGCATTAGGTATATCTCCTAATGCTATCCCTCCCCGCTCCCCCCACCCCACAATGGTCCCCAGAGTGTGATGCTCCCCTTCCTGTGTCCGTGTGTTCTCATTGTTCCATTCCCACCTATGAGTGAGAATATGCGGTGTTTGGTTTTTTGTCCTTGCGATAGTTTACTGAGAATGATGATTTCCAATTTCATCCATGTCCCTACAAAGGACATGAACTCATCATTTTTTATGGCTGCATAGTATTCCATGGTGTATATGTGCCACATTTTCTTAATTCAGTCTATCATTGTTGGACATTTGGGTTGGTTCCAAGTCTTTGCTATTGTGAATAGTGCTGCAATAAACATACGTGTGCATGTGTCTTTATAGCAGCATGCTTTATAATCCTTTGGGTATATACCCAGTAATGGGATGGCTGGGTCAAATGGTATTTCTAGTTCTAGATCCCTGAGGAATCGCCACACTGACTTCCACAATGGTTGAACTAGTTTACAGTCCCACCAACAGCATAAAAGTGTTCCTATTTCTCCACATCCTCTCCAGCACCTGTTCTTTCCTGACTTTTTAATGATCATTCTAATTGGTGTGAGATGGTATCTCATTGTGATTTTGATTTGCATTTCTCTGATGGACAGTGATGATGAGCATTTTTTCATGTGTTTTTTGGCTGCATAAATGTCTTCTTTTGAGAAGTGTCTGTTCATGTCCTTTGCCCACTTTTGGATGGGGTTGTTTGTTTTTTTCTTGTAAATTTGTTTGAGTTCATTGCAGATTCTGGATATTAGCCCTTTGTCAGATGAGTAGGTTGGGAAAATTTTCTCCCATTTTGTAGGTTGCCTGTTCACTCTGATGGTAGTTTCTTTTGCTGTGCAGAAGCTCTTTAGTTTAATTAGATCCCATTTGTCAATTTTGGCTTTTGTTGCCATTGCTTTTGGTGTTTTAGACATGAAGTCCTTGCCTATGCCTATGTCCTGAATGGTAATGCCAAGTTTTCTTCTAGGGTTTTTATGGTTTTAGGTCTAACATTTAAGTCTTTAATCCATCTTGAATTAATTTTTGTATAAGGTGTAAGGAAGGGATCCAGTTTCAGCTTTCTACATATGTCTAGCTAGTTTTCCCAGCACCATTTATTAAATAGGGAATCCTTTCCCCATTGCTTGTTTTTGTCAGATTTGTCAAAGATCAGATAGTTGTACATATGTGGCGTTATTTCTGAGGGCTCTGTTCTGTTCCATTGATCTATATCTCTGTTTTGGTACCAGTACCATGCTGTTTTGGTTACTGTAGCCTTGTAGTATAGTTTGAAGTCAGGTAGCGTGATGCCTCCAGCTTTGTTCTTTTGGCTTAGGATTGACTTGGCATTGCGGGCTCTTTTTTGGTTCCATATGAACTTTAAAGTAGTTGTTTCCAATTCTGTGAGGAAAGCCATTGGTAGCTTGATGGGGATGGCATTGAATCTATAAATTGCCTTGGGCGGTATGGCCATTTTCACAATATTGATTCTTCCTACCCGTGAGCATGGAATGTTCTTCCATTTCTTTGTATCCTCTTTTATTTCATTGAGCAGTGGTTTGTAGTTCTCCTTGAAGAGGTCCTTCACATCCCTTGTAAGTTGGATTCCTAGGTATTTTATTCTCTTTGAAGCAATTGTGAATGGTAGTTCACTCATGATTTGACTCTCTGTTTGTCTGTTATTGGTGTATAAGAATGCTTGTGATTTTTGTACATTGATTTTGTATCCTGAGACTTTGCTGAAGTTGCTTATCAGCTTAAGGAGATTTGTTGATGAGAGGATCATTTTGGAATGAACCCAAACACATTGGATATTGTGTTATGAGACTATGGATCATATTTAACCCTTCTATTTTTGCTGTCTTTTTCTCACATCAATTCATCAGGTAAATGAGGGAACACCACCTTATATGTGTGGGTAGGGGTGGAATCCAAGATTCCCACCTCTGTATTAATTGAAACCCAAAGGGTACAGTTTCCTTATTACTGCCTGGTGTTGGTGGGAATCCTGAATCTCCATACCTTTCTGGCTAACAGAAACAGGAATGTCTTATTACTTCTTCCTTCTTGACTTTTGCTGACACCACAGTCAGGGTAGTTTCATTACAAATAGGCAGTTGTGAAAGTCCCGACTCTCCGCTTCCTCTCCTCTTACATTATGTCAATGGTAACGGACCCTTCATAACTTTTGTATGAGAGTGGAAATCCAAGTTTCCCATGTAGTCTTTACTGACAGCATGAGGGCGTCTGAGTTACTGTTCGGTAGAAGTAAATTTGCCTATTCCTGACTTATTATTGCTCTCTGCTACCACCCTGGTGGATAGGTTGTGTTATCTTGTTACTACTTGGAAAGAGTTGAAGTCTAGGATATCCCTTGGCCTTTGATAGGATGGGTGGAGATGAAAGTCAAATGTTTTGTGTGATCTTTGCCTAGAATAGAGTAGCCATTATTTAAAAGTTTTCTGTCTTCCTGAGTTGCCCCTTTCCTCTTTCTATGGCTTGAGAAAACAGAATTTTGATGTGGCTTTTTTGACTGTGATTATTTGTCTTATTAGGTTGCTGGCTTCTTCAGCAGCAATCCAAGACATACGAAACAAAAAGGTAATCTAGAGAAATCAGTACCACACCATTCCATGGGGCTTGAGTTCCCAGGATTTGAGAGATTTTTTTTTGTTAACGTTTGTTTTATATATAATATCCAAGCTTTTTTGTTGTACTTTCTAGGAGGAATAGGAGAAATTATGTCTGTTTCATCTTTGCAGAAAGCTTGTTTGACTTTTTAATGTTGTATCAACATGGAAATTATGGAACAAATCTTACTTGGTCATGATGCATTGTTAACTCTGTATGCTCTTGGATTTGATTTGATAATATTTTATATAGAGAATTGACTTGCAACTTTTTTTCTGTGACAGCTTTGTCAGTTTGTGGGATCAAGTTTATGCTAGTTTCATAAAACAAGTTGAATTCTTCTCACTTTACTTCTCTGGAAAAGTTTGTGTCAGAATGGTATTTTTCTTCATTTACTTTTGATAAAAGTTATTGGTGAAGCTCTCTGAATTGGGAATTTTCTTAGGATTCAATTTTTAAAATAGATATAGAACAATTTCCCTTTTCTATTTATTCCTTACTAGTTTTGTAGGTTGTATTTTTTCTATACTTCTTCAATTTCTTCTGTATCTTTGAATTTATTTGCATAAACTTCTTCATAATTTCCCCTTATTTCCCTTATAATACCTGTATGATCTCAGTTTTTTTATTCTTTTATTGGTGATTTATGTTTTAACTCTTTCTGTTTTTTGATTAGTCTATTTTTTATATTGTTTCCTCAAGGAACCAACTTCTGGCTGTTTAGATTTTCTATATTTAAAATTTATGTTCAATTTTATTATTTTTTCTTTTATCTTTATTATTTCTGTTATTTTATTTTATTAGAGTTTAGTTAATTTTATTTTCTTGAGGTGTGTATTCTGTAAATGATTGTAGCCTATTATTTTAATATTTGTATTGAAAGTTACAAATATCATTGTAAGCACAGCTTTAAAAGTATCCCACAATTCTTAGCATGCTTTATTTTTATTATTACTCAATAAGTACTATTAAATTATTTTGAAATTATTATTTAAACTTAATACTTTTCACCTTGTAATTTACAGCAAGGTATCTTCTTTGAGTAGGGGTTATTTTGAAATTCAAAATTTATTTTCCGAGCAGCTGGGATTTCTACATGTCTTTTGGATTTCTGGCTTAATTCCATTGTGGTCAGAAAGTATGTCTTAAATGGTTCTATTTTTTCCCTCATATGTGTTGACCCTAGTTTTCTAGTTTAGCACAATGTAAATTTTTATAATTTTTTAGGTACATGAAAAAATATATGCTCTTTCATCAATGAGTACAGTTGCCTTTATATGCCAATTGGCTGATATTTATTCATATGTATAATATCTTTACTTTTTAACTTTGTTCTAACAATTATTTAAAAATATGTGTAAAAGTTTCCTACTCTGATTATGGATCAGTCTATTTCTCTTTCATTTTTGTTATTTTTTCCTATATATTTTAAGCTATAATTTTTGGTGCATACAAATAATATTTTAATTTTCATTTTGTTGGCTCTGTCATCAATATGAAATGCTCTTTTTTATCTCAAGTAATACTTTTTGCTTTATATTCTAATTCGTTTAATTTTATTATATCTACTCCACAAATACTTAGATGAGTATTTGTATGACATATATTTTCCCATTGTTTTACTTTTTGCCTTTTGTATCCTTTTATTTAAGATATGTCTCCTCTAAGTTACATAGTATTTTAACTTTTTGTGTATACTGACTAACTTTGTCTTTTTTGCCCCCTGTAGAATATTTCATCTATTTACATTTGATGTAATATAATTAAGTGGGTTTAAGTCTATGATTTTACTACTTTTATATATTTTTTGGTTTTATGTTCTCCTTTTCTTCTATTTTGCCTTTTATCTAATCAAACTTAAAAAAAGTTCTTCTCTCTCTGTTTGTTAGTTAAAAATTATTTCCATTTTAGTTGTTATCCCAGAGATCACAATATACATTTTTAACTTAATAGATTATAAAATATGGTAATAGCTTTACCACTTCCCAGAAAATTCTAACTTTTGTACTCTTTAATTCTTTTTAATTATTTTTCTGATCTCTTTCATTTATTGTCTTGTATTTTAATTCTATATACACTTTAGTCACCATAAGCCTTATTATTATTTAATATAATAGGGAGTTATTTAAATTTATGCCCATATTTATTTGTTTAGTAATTTTTGTTTCTTTATTTTTGTGCTTCTCTCTGGCATCATTTTACTTCTGCCTGAAGTATTCTCTTCAGTATTTATTTTAGTGAAATTCTTCTGTTGACAAATAGTTTTTGCTTGGCTGGAAACATCTTTATTTTGCTTTCATTTTTAAGAGAGATTTTATAATCCATCAAATTGAATTTGAAATGTGGCAGTTATTTTTCTTCAGCAAATTAAAAATGCATTTTCATTGTTTTCTAGCTTTTATCACTTCTGTTGAGAAGTCAACTATCAGTCTTATTGTTGCTTCATTGAAAGTGATGTTTTCTTTTCTTTGGCTGCTTTTAAAATTTTCTCTTTGTCTGTGGCAAATTATGGCCCATGGATTAAATCTGGCCCAATGCGTGTATTTGTAAGGTTTTATTGGAATACAGCCATGGCCATTTGATTACATGTTATCCATGGCTGCTTACAGCAGAATAGTTTTGACAAAGATAGTGTGACCCTCACAATCTAAACTATTAGGTTGGTGCAAAAGTAATTGCAGTTTTTGTCATCACGTTTAATGGCGAAAACCACAATTAAACAGAAAGTTTTCTTTCTGGCTCTTTACGGAAACAGTTAGTTCATTTCAATCTATAGTTTTCAGCAATTTGAGTTATAATATTCCTAGCTTTGCTTATTTATTTTTTCATTTAAAAAATCCTGTGTGAGGTTTATAAAGCTTCCTGAACTTTTAACTTGGTATGTTTCATAAGTTTGGGGAAAGTTTCAAAGAGTGGTCCTTACCATTCTTCCTCTTGACTCCTTTTTAGATGTCGATTGTCAAATTTTCAGCATCTCACGTGCCATTTATACTCATTTCTCTATTTTCAATTCTTCTATTCATTCAGAGTAAATATTTTCTTATTATTTTATTTTGCTGTGCTGAAAGATTTTTTTTTTTTTTTTTTTTTTTTTTTTTTTTTTTTTTTTTGAGACGGAGTTTCGCTCTTGTTGCCCAGGCTGGAATTTAATGGCATGATCTCGGCTCACTGCAACCTCCACCTCCCGGGTTCAAGTCATTCTCCTGCCTCACCTCCGAATTAGCTGGGATTACAGGCACCCGCCACCAAGCCCAGCTAATTTTTGCTTTTTAGTAGAGACAGGGTCTTGCCATGTTGGCCAGGCTGGCCTTGAACTCCTGATCTCAGCTGATCCACCTGCCTCAACCTCCCAAAGTACTGGGGATTACAGGCGTGAGCCACCGCGCCCGGCCACTGAAAGATTTTTGTATCTTCCTATTTTATTCTTACTATCAATTATGTTCTTCTGTTCTAAAATTTCCGTTTAATTCTTTATAAATTCTATTTTTCAAGTGAAGTTCTCCATTTTGTCTTATATTTTATTAAGCCTATTAATTGAAGTTATTTTAAAGTGAATGTCTTGATCCTCTAAGGATTTGTTTCTATTGTCTACTTTTTTCTCATTTTTCCTCATATGGCCCTGCTCGTGGGAAGCCTGATGAACTTTTGCATGTGAAAAGTTGAGATTATCTAAAGCGCTGTTTGATATTATTTTCTTCCAGAAAGGATTTATTCTGCTTCTGGTAGGCAGTTAGAGTGGGGATAGAGTGCCTAATCTAGTTTGGGATTGAATTGGTTTGAAATGGAATTTCAGTCTTTGTTATAACTTATCTTAGTCTTGTTCACTTTCACTCCTAGGGTATATCCCTTTTGGGGTACTAATTTGAAGTCTAGATCTTCATCAGACTCCTCTCTCCTTGGTTGCTCCTGAACTCTAATTTTTGTTTCTCCAGCTCTGTGAAACTGTAGAAAATCTGCTCAGCTTTCCAGCTCACTAGCCACTGTTTTCTGCGTTGCTTCCTAGGGTCTCAGCCCCGTGCGCTTACTATTGGAAAATGCCTTGAGGGAAAATGACACCGATCTTGTATCTCTTTGCTTTCCTTCTCTCTGTGATGCTGAGTCCTCATGTCGAATTGCCTTGCCAGGTCTATAATACCTTGAACACATCTAAAAATATGTATATTTGTGCAAAATTTCTAGTTCTTAACCGGAGAGTTGATCCGCAATAAGCTACCCCATGTGCAATAGAAGTAGCTAGCAATACTTTAACCTACATAAAACTTTTCTTTAGCATTTATGCCAAGAGACTGTGGTGATTCTTACTCTGAATAAATTTTCAAATTTTTATTTCCAGAATCCAGGGCATGTGTTCGTTTCTGATCAGAATACCTTCAAAATTATCAATGGCCCGGCTGGGCGCGGTGGCTCACGCCTGTAATCCCAGCACTTTGGGAGGCCGAGGCGGGCGGATCAGGAGGTCAGGAGATCGAGACCATCCTGGCTAGGAGGGTGAAACACCGTCTGTACAAAAAAATTAGCCGGGCGTGGTGGCGGGCGCCTGTAGTCCCAGCTACTCCGGAGGCTGAGGCAGGAGAATGGCGTGAACCTGGGAGGCGGAGCTTGCAGTGAGCCGAGATCGCGCCACTGCCCTCCAGCCTGGGCGACAGAGCAAGACTCTGTCTCAAAAAAAAAAAAAATTATCAATGGCCCTTTTCTGTCTCCTATGATACTTCCAGGTATTTCTTCCACTTCTTCCACGGATTTCATATATGGCTCTTCATGTTAAGTTGTGAAGGAGCTCATTATATTGCTGGGCAGCCCAGATTATTAGAAAATAACATTTGATAAATAACCAGAATGTATTGGAAGAGCAAATGATATGTATTCTAGAATTTGCTTAAATAAAAGTGTATCCCCTTTCAAATAACAGCTCGGAGGGCTAAATTCTTACTCCAGCACTAATGGCCAAAGCTTGAAACAGTTTGGAGTATCTGGAGTCACCCTTAGAATGCATCCCTCCAAATGTGCTTAGTGGTGCAGATCTTTTTCCTTGGAGGTTGGAATTAACTGGTAGAAATAGCGTATAGCCATTCAAGCCATAGTCTAGCTAATAATATGGTGACCAAATTTTGCAAAGCTTGGAAGTACAGTCTGCTAAGAGAGATGTAAAATTTGTTTCTATTTTTTAGGGTCTAATTCATCAACTTATTTTTAAACAAAATTTTACTTAGTGCCTACTGTGTGCCAAACACTCTGTTAGGTGCCAGGGAGAACAGTGAACAATACAAGTAATTAAATAATTGATTATTAACTCAAACAGTGAATATTCAACATGTAAAGTGGTTACACATACATAATATAGACATACACACATATTGTACATTTGTGCAGTCCTATACATACATGTGTACATACATATATACATTCCATATATGTCATACGTTCTCATGTATTTTTCATATTGATTTGTCATATACACCCCACTCATTAGACTATCATAATTCCAACATATTTTTGTATCTCTTAACAATGTCTAGTCTGTTATTTTGCATATATTGAGAACTTGGTTAGTATTAACTGACTGATTAGTATCGATTCATTATCCATGTCTATATTTTTAAATAACAAACTCAAAATTGCCCTAAGCTCAGAAGTTGTTTGATTATAATATTTCTTACTGACAGTTGGTTTCTTTTCATAATCTATGCGCAAAATATTTACTTTAAATTGTAACACCTTTATAGAAATTTTGATAAAACTCGATAGATGGAGGCCAGGCATCATCAGGGAAAAGAGGCAGCTTATGATTCATAAGAAACTGCATGATTCAAAATACATGGGAATATTTAATACAACAAGTGCTGATCGGCTCTGACCCTATAGAGTTCAGTTGCATTATAGCTGCTTATCTTAAGGAAAGGGTGGATTAGACGCCCACACACTTGGCACGTGAGCCCTCATGTACACTTGTATTTTAACATCCTTGTGTTTCTTTTTGGCAATTAAATATGTTTTAAGGAACCCATTTTGCTTTTCCTAGCACTTTACTCTTAAATTAGAAACAAAAATAATAAAATAGAAATCTAAAATGACACTCCAGAAACAGTGAATGCTTAGAGTTAGATTGTAGTGAAGTATGTGCATCAGTTGGAAGCAATATTAAAAATACTGCAGTTTGCTTTCTTATTCAGTTCTATGTTTACTGTTCTAATGTAACAACTTAGTTGACATTTAATATTGAGATATGAAGATGTGTTTCAGAAACAGTTTCTGTGACTATATACTAGCCTGCTTCATGTGCCACTACATTTATGGAATGAGCCTAACCCCGTAATAATTCCTTTAAATACATAAACCATTTCTCTTGTATGTCTTCTAAACAATGAAGAATAGGAGAAAAATGTTCAAATGCTGATATAACTTCCCAAAACAAAGTATTTGTTTCAATTTTAGCAAGTCTCACTATGGTCTGAATACAATTGGGATAAAGTTGTTTTCTATGAAAATGTAATAAGGCAGACAAAACCTTTTCATAAAAGCCATTTGACACTTGATTTTTCAGGATGAATATCTGAAGCAGAATGAAATGTCATGTCAAGAGTATATTATTAGAAAAATAGCAGATGGGTTGCAAATGAAGAGAAAACCTTCAAGGAACATAGAGAATTAAAGATGATTTGGGAATAACAGAAAAAGATGTTTCAGATATGTTGGTGGGAAAGAGATGAATCAGTCAGTCTATAAGGTTCTATCTTGCTCAAATAGACCGTGATGTATCTGTCAGGATAGGCTCAGTTTGCTGCAGTAAAAAATGACCCCCCCGTCTCAGTGGATTATGACTATAAATCTTTATTTCTGATTTGTACTTTATGTACATTGTGGTTCAGATGTGACTGCTTGTTTCACCCTGGGTTCCAAAATAATGGAAATTCTTCACGCATTACTAGTCTTCATGGAAGAAGGAAAAGAAATCACAGGGAAGCAGGTGCTGGCTGTTAAAGCCACTACCTGGAAGTAATACCTATAATTTCTATCACATTTTATTATCCATCGCACATAAGATAGTCTTGCCATAGTTGAATGGGTGGTGAATTGTAATCCTCCTTTATGGAGAGGTAGTAAATATTCGTAAACAATGATACTGTACCATGATGCCAGATGATGACAGAAAAAAGCATTGTATTTAGAAATGCTGTAAGCATAAATACCTAGGGGAAGCCAAGGAAACTGAGAATAAGAGAAGGTGGCTGGATCCTAGGATGGGAGACAAATAGAAAAAAGGAATACTACTAGTAGCTTAAGGGCAGATTGTGGCAGGCTCTGAATATGTGCCCAAGAGGTTTAGACAGTAATGATGTTCTGTAGAAACAAGTTCATTTTAGGTTAGGTTTCTGTAAAAGAAGAGCCCGGGGGGCTGCAAGTAATTTATTTGAGAGGTGATCCGAGGAAACAGGGTTGAGGGAAAGGGCAACTGAAACAAAAAAAGAGTAGCTATTGACAGGTGAATTATTGAGCTGGTTACTGCTGTGGGCAACCCTAGCTTAACCCATTGGGAATGAAGTGAAGAGCTATGTTATTCTAGGTCCTCCAAGGAGACATCAAGATTATGTTAAACATGAAATAATTTTATTAGAGGAAATGTCTTTGGGATAAAATGAAGACAGTGCAGCATCCCAGGCTGTCCCACAGTCTAAGGAAATCCCCACAAGGCATTTGGGAAATCCTAGACTTAAAGTAATTTATCAAAGGAATCCCATGACTTCCAGGAATAGCCATGCACTACTTAGTAATTAAATAGGAGCAGCCTGTGGAAGAAAGGACTTCATCATGAACATAGAGATGGATTTTAGAGCACAGCAGCTGGGGCCCTCAGTCCATGATGCACCCTGTAATTGAAGGGCTGCATGGTACATTCCCATGGCTACTGCAGGAACCAGTAAAATTCACCTCAGAATTGTCCCTTCCAAGGAAGAGAGGCTGAAGCATTTATCCACTAATTTACTTTCTCTGTTGTTTAAGGATTGTTCCTAGGGGTGTAATCCTCATTTTTCCATGTGCATGGGATGAACCAATTCCTTCATCTTAAAAGAGAGCCCTGAGACTGGAAAGTGGAGACATGTGACAGGTGTCTATGGTGTAGTATTATCAGCATTTACAGGCTCCAACTATGACATCCATGCCTGGAATCCGGAGTGAGCAGACAGTTGTGATACAGGGCCTGCAAAAACAGCTGCTATATGGCTTATGGCAGGTTTTTTAGTAAAGAAACAATAGAATGTATACTTTAAAATGATTTGCCGGCTGGATGTGGTGGCTCATGCCTGTAATCCCAACACTTTGGGAGGCTGAGGCAGGTGGATCAGCTGAGGTCAGGAGTTCCAGACCAGCCTGGCCAATATGATGAAACCCCATCTCTACTAAAAATACAAAAAATTAGCTGGGTGTGGTGGTGGGCACCTGTAATCCCAGCTACTCAGGAGGCTGAGGCAGGAGAATTGCTTGAACCTGGAAAGGCAGAGGTTGCAGTGAGCTGAGATTGTGCCACTGCACTCCATCCTGGGCAACAAGAGTGAAACTCTGTCTCAAAAAAAAAAAAAAAAACAAACAAAAACAGAATGATTTGTCTAGCTGCAGGATACGGAAAAACAGACAGAGTGGGGTCAGGAAGATCATAGTCATTGTCCAGGTGATACGTCTAGTATTATTGTATGACTATGCAGTTGGCTAGAAAAGGCTTGAATTCTGATTTTGGAACAAGTTACTTACATTTTTTCAGACTTAATTTCCTTGTCTGTAAAATGGGGGTAAAATAATGCCTACCTGATACATTTATATTCTATGGCAAGTTGTATAATTTTCTAGATTTTCTTTTGCACCTCTGTAAATGGGGATATGAATGCCAACCTAATAGCATTGCTGTCAGAATTAAATGAGTTAATAGCATGTGAGACACAATTTGTTGTCTAACAAATTTCAATTATCCAGTTTTGCCTTCCTAACAGAACCTTATTTGGGAGTGTGGGAAAGGCAGCAATTTTTTTCAGTTAGAATACCTCATATTTATGCTTCTTTGCATGTAGGAGTAGCCATTTAAAGATGTTACAGACAGAGAATTGTAAGTGAATGACTAATGGATGGAACTTCTGGGAAAGCTATTGGTTTGCTGATTTATGACAGAGATTCAGGAACAGAATCAGTTGGAACATGCGTTTTTCTTTTCCCTTTCATTTTTCCCTTTGCTTCAAAGGCCAGTGTGATGTCTGGATCTTAAATAGAATTCCCTTCTGGCTGAGTAGAAAAGTTAAAGATGGTGGTAAAGGAAGAACCTGGATCTTTGATGACCTAATTGACTACCTATATTGATTTGATTTGTCCTTCCAAATGTTTTGACATGTAATTGAAGATTAAACTCATATTTGCTTTGAACTACTGTAGTTGGGTTTGTTACATGTAGCTGAACATGATCCTGACTAAAAATAAAATAGGACAAGTTCTTAACAAAGTGTCTAGTATATTATATATATCAATAACTACTATTATTAGAGTTATGATTGTTTTCAATAGTAAAAGATAATGATGGTTCTAATTCAGAGGTCCAGAAAGATTGGAGAGTAAGAGATGCTTATAAATGATATGTATAGGTAGGATCCAAAACACTTGTCAACTAACTGATGGTCATAGGCAAGAGGCAGGAGCCAAATGACTTGAAACCTCCAAAATTGGAAGTCCGAAGACTCAGTAATGACATAAGTAATAGTTAACATTTTAAAAATGTGCTCACTGTGTACCAGCCAAGTTCTAAGCATTTGACCAGTGTTCATTATTGGACAGTAGTGCTACTAACAGCCCCAGGAAAGGTGTAGCAGTACAGTGATGAGAAAATGATCAATTCACTCTAGGATGTGGAGACTGTAACAGGACAGCCACACTTCCAGAGCAGAAGGAAATGTATGCTTGCTCCTTGGAAGATGAATTGGGATGTTGGATATTTGGGTTTGGCATGACCTACTTATGGTGAGAATTAAAGGAGTAGGATGGGTGAGTGCTCCAGTGAAAAGGCTGGAGAGACAGAAAAAAAATATGAGTGCAGAAGAGAATTTGTATAGCTGAAGTGTACCAAAGTCTTGGCCTTCCGGCAAAGAAGATGCTCCAGGTTGTCTTGTTGCCATATATATTGGCCCTTGAGGCCAGCATCCATGTTATCCTTCATGTAACACCAACTATCACAAATAGCCAGGAGATCAGGTATTCTACTGAAAATCAAAATGTTAGAAATCTTCTCTCCTGTCAACTCTTATTAACAAATGTTATGTATAGTTAGACTAGCTTCCTCCTTATTTGACTATAATTATTCTCAAAGTATGTCTGGGTAGTCCTTCTGGGCCTCTGTAATACAGTCCAAGTGTCCATATGCCAAAGTTGGAAAGATTGTGGAGATCGCTTATCTATTTATCATCTATCTATCTATCTATCTATCTGTCTATCTATCTATCTATCTATCTCTACAAGTTGACCTGAGTGAGACAGTAAGACAAACCCCTCCTCTTCCTCCTCCTCCGCAGCCTACTCTACATGAAGATGATGAGGTTGAAGACCTATGCTGACCCACTTCCACGTAATGAATAGTAAATATATTTTCTCTTCCTTATGATTTTCTTAATACCATTTTATTTTCTCTAGCTTATTTTATTATAAAAATACAGCATATAATGCATATAATATACAAAATATGTGTTAATCTACGCTTCTGGTCAGTGGTAGGCTATTAGTAGCTAAATTTGGGGGGAGTTATACTTGGATATTCAACTGTGTGGGAGATTGGTGCCCCAACCCCGGAATTGTTCAAGAGTCAATTTGTGTTTGTGTTTCTGTGTGTGTGTGTGTGTGTGTGTGTGTGTGTGTAAAATCCATTTTTGAATTGATTTACTTCTTAGTACAACATGGTGATTTGAGAAGAGATTTCAGTTAATGGGGAATATACTGGTTAATTGAACTTTTGTTAATTTAAGATTGTTTTTTCTTTACCGTGTTCCTACAAATTTGAGTGTAGTGTAATACGCCACATAGAAGACTGTGCTGTGTTTGCTACATAAATACCTGCATCTGTTAAATTTTATAAAAAATAAGTAAAAACCATTTCATTATTTCTCATTCTATATAATTTGTTAATGTAAATAGAAATAGACTGTGTTTGTGATGGGATGTTTAAGCCAATTAAAGAAAAACATTTTCAAATAGTAGAATGACCCAAAATCCTGATGGAGACAAGAACTATATGTCAGCGTTATAAAGTAATTTTTTCTGGCATCTGCAGTTGGCAGTGGGCTAGCTGCTAACTGCAGGTGGAGATCCCTCATCAGCAAGTGTTAATAATGAGTTGGAAGTGCAAGGGGAAGAAAGAGTTCATTTGCACTCTTTCTGTCTCTGTGAATAAAATGATTCACAACCCATACAGCTCCTGTGAGTTTCACTAGAAGCACTTTTAAAAAATAAAATTGCTAAATCTTAGCAATGCAAACCATTTAAGGGTCAGAGCCAAAACCAAAATACCTTGTGGGGAATCTCTTTTGTATCTCATTATGCCTACATGGCTTAGAAACTTCTGAAGGGAGTTAACTTAGAATCTCCATAGGTAGCCCATTCCATTTTATTATTTGGAATTTCTTATTTAGGGCTAAAATCTGCCTCTGTAAATTAATAGTAGTAATAATAAGAGCAGTAACTACTGAAGCCTGACTTTGCTGAGTGCAGTATTTAGCTGAAGATAACAGGATGGACTGTAGCTACTTTTAGCAAAAAGATATTTTGAAACAGAGAATTATATACTGACAAAATTCGAAAAGCTAGTGGAACAGGCTATAGATAAGGCTTTGAGAAATGTCTTCTCAAACATTACCAAACAACTGGCAGTAACAGGGGAGTAAGAGGAAACTATAGTCATTCCAGGACCCCACTGTTTCCCACTTGCCCAATACCAGAACAAACAAAGAAAAACAACACAAAACAAAGCAACACCTGAACCCGCTCTCTCTCTAAATCTGTTTAGCTCTAGTGTCTTCTACTATTCTACATATGTCATCGTCTCCAAGTTTTCTTTCTTGTTGCTGCTTTTGTTGTATTGTTTTTAACTCCCTTGTGGTCAGGTGAGTAATGCTGTTTTACCTTTGTGATGGGCAGAACCAAATACAGTCATGTGATGCGTAAAGATATTTTGGTCAACAATGAATGTACCATATATATGATGGTGATCTCATAAGATTATAACGGAACTGAAAAAATTCCTATTGCCTAGTGATGGCATAGCCATTTTAAAGTTGTAGCACAATGTATCACCTTTTGTATGTTTAAATATGTTTAGATACATGAATACTCACCATTGTGTTACAAATGCCTGCAATATACAGTACAGAAACATGCTGTGCAAGTTTATAGTCTAGAAGCAATAGACTATATTATATAGCATAGTGGTGGGGTAGTGATACAATGATAGAGGCAGGAAGCAGAGAAATTCTAGGCAGAAAAAGGT
Organism: Gorilla gorilla gorilla; assembly: GCF_029281585.2. Taxonomy (NCBI): domain Eukaryota; kingdom Metazoa; phylum Chordata; class Mammalia; order Primates; family Hominidae; genus Gorilla; species Gorilla gorilla. The sequence goes on from NC_086017.1 coordinate 15,734,273, forward strand.
GGGTCCCTGGCGAGCGCCTCACCCTCAAGCCAAAAAGCCAGAGACCACAGCCCAAACTGAGAAAGTATATTTCTGTTTTCCTGCTTGAATGTCGCCTTTTTCAAAATCACCCATGGCCTGCCCCACTCCCCATCTTGTGCCTATAAAAACCCTATACTTGGCAGTCAGAAGAAGCAGCTGGACATCAAAGACTATGGCTGAGCATCGGAGAGAAGCAGCTTGACTTCAGAGGGACAACTGGATGGTGTAACTTTGGAGAAAAATGTGCCAGAGACAGCCAGACTCCAGGGGAAGACGACCTTTCCAACCCATGCCCTTTTCAGCTCCCCTTCCCACTAACAGCCACTTTCATTGGCGGTAAAATCCCCCACATTTACCATCCTTCAATTCGTTCATGCAAGCTCTTTTCTCGTGGATCCCGGACAAGAGCTTAGATGCCATGAGTGCACATACAAAAGGCTGTCACACTTGCCCTTTGCCCTCACTGGCAGAAGTCAGTTGCCTCACGCAAATAGGCAGAGGGCTCACTGAGCTGTTAACACTTAAGCCATCTGCAGATGGCAGAGCTAAAAAGTCACTGTAATACTCCCTCTGGGGCTTCAGGGGTCATGGGTATCCCCCATAGATGTTGCCACAGGGCCTGCCCAGCGTTTGCTCCTGCCGGTGGCCAAATGCTCTCACCCTGGCTCCTGCACCTGCACACCTGCATGCTGCCCCTGCAAGGGGTTGAAAAGATGCAGGCTGGGTAAGTAAGGCACACCTGTCATGAGTTGCACGAAGGGGTCAGGGAAATACCTTGCTTCAGCAGGCAACTCCAAGTTTGTGTAAGTGCTCTCTATGATGTTCTCACAATGAAGGAATCACTTAAAGTCACATTTCTCAGAAGGCGTTCTTATTATTAAGTGATATATGACTGTAGAGGAACATCTCATGCAGCACGTTGGAGAACTAATGGTTTTTGTGTGCCATACACAGATTCTTCAATTTCCTGCCAAATTTTGACTCTCAAAAAATGCATCAGAGTAAGCTTTGCAGAAAGATATAGGAGGCTAGGATAGATGAAAATAAAGGTAATCCTTGTTCTTTTTGCAATTCCTGTAAGGATTTCATCCTACTCTGATAGCACTAATTAGTTATGTTTTATAACATTATGTTTAGTAAGTGGTGTTATGTGAGTTTTAATTATGAAAGAAAGGATCAGCAAGATTAACTGGATTCTCAGAGATTACACACTTACTGGAAAAAGTGGGAATTAAAACTGAGAGCCTTTCTCTCACAACCGTTCTACTTCTGTTAAGGAAAGAAGAAAATTACCAGTTTTTTCACATTAGAGAAAATGAAGATCAGGACACCTTCGTATGCATTAGTGGTATACTTAATATATTTGACAACCAGAACAGGTAATTCTTAACATTCCCTCTCCTTTCTATGAGAAAGTTATTGTGAGTAGTAAACTTAAGTAAAACAATTAATGATAATGACGAAAAGGAAATGCAGACAGTGAAATATTTGTATAAATGAAGTTGTACAATAATGCTGATAAAAATATATTAAATGAACAAAAAAATAAAAAAGGTAAAGGATTAATACATTTTAGTTATATTAGCATATGTTTTTCAAAAGGAGGAAAACTTATACCTCATATTAGGATCTCATACTTGAGAATAATAACACAATTTCAGCTTTTAAAGTTTCTGCAAATTTGTCAATGACCTTATCAAAATTGATCTTTGTGTATTCATGTTCAATAGACAGTATAGCCAGATATGTCAATCTATCTTCACTCAGGATTGATCAAAGCACATTTTAAAATTCTAAATGATTTTTACACATAAAATACAGGCACATCAATGGGAAAAATCTTCAACATAAGGATATATTTGTTAGAGATTCATAAAAAGTCTACAATAAATTTCAGATTAAGAAATTAAAACTTCAAGTGGTCACATAGACTAAGAGAACAAAAGCAATTCAAGAACACTGTGCTTTCAATGTCTATTTAAAAGCATACTGTTTGAAAGCAAAAAGTGTAGAGTTTCACAGGGATTATTGACAAAAACTGTGCCCAAAGCAGCTCAGGCCATTCCAAAGCATTAGGAATGTTTTTGTAAAACAAATGCATGCACCTGAGTCCATGTACATCAGGGACTAACATAACTGGAAATTCTCCAGCTCTTTCAATGTTGATTCTTCCCTTATTTCTTAATGAAAATTTATCTACCTGAAACACTGGATTTGCTAGTTCCTCTTCTTGCTGATGTGATCATGCAGCTAAGTTTTTTGTTTTTGTTTTTTTTTTTAAAGATGGAAGCAAAGGTGTATGCACTATGGTGCTTGTGGGAAGGTTCTTTCCCAAGGCTGGCAGATCACGAGGTCAGGAGTTCGAGACCAGCCTGACCAATATTGTGAAACCCTGTCTCTACTAAAAATACAAAAAATTAGCTGGGAGTGGCAGCGCACACCTCTAATCCCAGCTACTTAGGAGGTTGAGACAGGAGAATGGCTTGAACTCGGGAGGTGGAAGTTGCAGTGAGCAGAGATCACACCACTGCACTTCAGCCTGGGTGACAGAGGGAGACTCTGACTCAAAAAATAAATAAAATGGAAACAGAGTGTACTTCTCTTTTCTCTTCTTTCATCCTGCTGTCTTCAGTGCAGAACTGACAGCTGGAGACTGAGGCGCCATCTTGGATCATGAAGCGATATCTTGATGCTGGATGCCAAGAACCCAGAATGCCAGTATAGTAGAGCAAAAGAATAGAAGGCGCTTGGTTGATTGATAAATGCGTGGAACTGCCATATTATTCTTTGACTAGTTCCACCAAAAGGGAATACATACTTTTGTATTTAAGTCACTATTTTTCAGATCTCTTGCTCAGAATCCAATAATATGAACAAGCTAATATTACCTCAAAAATACAAACCTCTTACAACGAAAATTCTGCAAAATTATATTGTAATTATTAAGCACGCTTAGATTCTCGGTTTAGAACTTGGCCCTGCCACTAATAGCCTTATGATTCTAGACATTCCTAGTGAGGGGAAATTAACAGTAATAAGGTTTTTGCACGCATTAAATGATATAATGCTGAATATGACGTATGGTAAATGCTTAGTAAATACATTCTTTTATTCTTTAAAGAAATCTATATACTTGAGATGGAAATCACTGCTTTCATTAAGTCTCCCGTGGACAATCAGATAAAATCTGATGTTTTGAGATTTAAAATAACTTTCAACAAATCAAACCCAAATCATGAGTCTGCATGTAGAAATGAGCCTCCAGTATGAATTCTATGTAAACATTATTAAAATTGATGTTGTAAGTTCTTGCCTAGAACTAACATAAGTCCCAAGGATTTTTATAAAGCTGTTCTGCATTGGCCATATAAGGAACTAAGATGAGCCAAGTGAGGCACTTAGGGAGCAACATTTAAAGATGCACTCACGTGCAGGTTCTGCACTTGCAGGAAACTGACATTAAGTGCTGCCCTAAATGTTGTGTTCTGGGAGTCTCACTTGCCTGACCCTATTCCTGGTCCTGGTCTGGGGACACAGATTGGTCTAATCACAGGCAGTAAAATGCCACCACCTGCTACAATAAGCCATTGATTCTCTTTCTCTTACCTGATTTTCATATGTAGGAAAAATGGAAATACAAACATTTGTAGGATTAATGAACAAATGAGCAGCTGAGTGACAACTGAACCATAAATTTCTTGGTTCTGCTTATATATTGTCAGAAGGGTAAGAAACACCAGAAAATATTTAATTTCTTTCACACAACCCTTTTTTCTTAAACTGAAGCATAATTTACATACAGTAAAATGTATAACACTTGAGCACATGACTTGAGGAGTTTTTGCCTATATTTGTCACTAAAAATTGGAGGTAATGTAATTTCTTTCTGAGGTAATGTAATTTTTTTTCCTCGATCTGGTTGGTAATTTCCTCATGCCACTTTCAAATTAGTAATCCCCCCAGTCACCCCAGAGGTCACCACTATTCTATTTAACTCCATAGCCTAGTTTTACCTATTCTTCAACATCATATAAATGGAATCAGACTGTATGTTAAATTTCTTCCTGAGAATTTGATCATGTTTAGTGCTATTGTAAATGGTATTGTTATTTATTGTTATTTTAAGTACCTTTTTCTAAATGTTCTAGTTTATGGAAAAACTGAGTATTGCATTGTGACTTTTTATCCAGTGACTTTGCTATATTTATTTATTAATCTTAGTAATTTGTATTTTCTTTTCGGTCTTTCTATGTACAGAATCCCATCCTCTACAGATAAAGAGGGTTTTAATTCTTCCTTTCTATCTTTATAGTTTTTCTTTTCCTTATCTTATTGCACTAGCTAAGGGCTTCAGTCTAATATTGATAGAAGTTGTTTGAATAAATATATTAGTCTTATTACTGACACTTGGGGCAAACCATCAGTATATACTATTAAATTGGAAATTAGCTGTAGGTTTTCATAGACATCTATTTTCAGATTTAAAAAGTTTCCTTCTATACCTCGTTTGCTGAATTTATTTTTTTTAGGGAAAGTGTGTTGAATTATTCATTTATTTTAAAAATATACCATTGGAAAAACATGACATAACATTAACTGCAGGTATTTAGAACGTACCATTTGATTAATTGTGACAAATATATACATTCACGAAATCATAATCACAAGCGAACAGACATTTATATCACTCTCAAAAGTTTTCTTTTTCTCCTTTGTAATCCATCCTTCCCTCCACCCATCCCTAGAAACACTAATATGCTTTCTGTGACTATAGGTTAGTTTAGATTTCTAGAATTTTGTATAACTGGAGTCATAGAGTATGTAATTGCCTTTTTATTTGTTTTCAATCAGGCTTCCCTCATTCTGCATAATATTGAAATTCATCCAAATTGTTTTCGTTGTTGTTGTTTTGAGACAGACTTTGGCTCTGTCGCCCAGGCTGGAGTGCAGAGGCATGATCTCTTCTCATTGCAACCTCCACCTCCTGGGTTCAAGTGATTCCTACCCCTCAGCCTCCCAAGTAGCTGTGATTACAGGTGCACACCACCACACTGGGCTAACGTTTTGGTATTTTTTAGCAGAGATGGAGTTTCACCATATTGTTCAGGCTGGTCTCGAACTCCTGGGACAAGTGATATGCCCACCTTGGCTTCCCAAAGTGCTGGGATTACAAGCATAAGCCACTGCACCGGGCCCCACATTGTTAACTGCATAATCATTGATTATTATTGCTACATGTCTTTCATATGCGTTTATCACAATTTGATTATACATTCATCTGTTGATGGGAATTTGTATTATTTTCCAATTTTTAGTTATGAATAAAGCAGTATGAATATATGTTTAGAAGGATTTATTTGGGTAATAAATGTTATCACTCTTGAGTAAGTACTTAGTGGTAGAATGGCTGCTCTCTATAATAAATGTATGTATATATTTTTTCTAAGAAGAGAAAATGCCAATCTCTTTTCCAAAGTGGTTAGGCCATTTCATATTCCCACCAGAAATGCGTGAGAGTTCCAACTGTGCCATAACCTCACCAACACTTTGCATGATTAACCGTTTTCATTTTAGATTGCCTAATGGATGTGTATTAGTATCTCATCTTAGATTTAATTGATGTTTTCCTGATGACTGACAATGTTGAATCTTTTCAAGTACTTATTGACTATTAATATCTCTTCCTTTCTCTTTCTGTCTCTCTGTGTTTGTGTCTCTGTCTCATTTTGGTAAAGTGCATTTTCTTTTTTTATTATAATTATACTTTAAGTTCTAGGGTACATGTGCACAAAGTGCAGGTTTGTTAAATAGGTATACATGTGCCATGTTGGTTTGCTTCACCCATCAACTTGTCATTTACATTAGGTATTTCTCCTAATGCCATCCCTCCCCCAGTCTCCCACACCCTGACAGGCCACAGTGTGTGATGTTCCCCACCCTGTGTCCAAGGGTTCTCATTGTTCAATTCCCACCTATGAGTGAGAACATGCAGTGTTTGATTTTCTGTCCTTGTGATAGTTTGCTGAGAATGATGGTTTCCAGCTTCATCCACGTCCCTGCAAAGGACATAAACTCATCATTCTTTATGGCTGCATGGTATTTCATGGTGTATTTGTGCCGTATTTTCTTAATGCAGTCTAACATTGATGGACATTTGAGTTGGTTCCAAGTCTTTGCTATTGTGACTAGTGCCATAATAAACATACGTGTGCATGTGTCTTTATAGTAGCATGATTTATAATCCTTTGGGTACATACCCAGTAGTGATAACGCTGGGTCAAATGGTATTTCTAGTTCTAGATCCTTGAGGAATTGCCACACAGTCTTCCACAATGGTTGAACTAATTTACACTCCCACCAACAGTGTAAAAGCATTTCTGTTTCTCCACATCACCTCCAGCATCTGTCGTTTCCTGACTTTTTAATGATCACCATTCTAACTGGCGTGAGATGGTATCTCATTGTGGTTTGATTTGCATTTCTCTGATGACCAGAGATGATGAGCATGTTTTCATGTGTCTGTTGGCTGCATAAATGTCTTCTTTTGAGAAGTGTCTGTCCATATTCTTTGCCTGGTTTTTGATGGGGTTGTTAGCTTTTTTCTTGTAAATTTGTTTGAGTTCATTGTAGATTCTGGATATTAGCCCTTTGTCAGATAAGTAGATTGCAAAAATTTTCTCCCATTCTGTAGGTTTCCTGTTCACTCTGATGGTAGTTTCTTTTGCTGTGCAGAAGCACTTTAGTTTCATTAGATCCCATTTGTCTATTTTGGCTGTTGTTGCCATTGCTTTTGGTGTTCTAGTCATGAAGTCCTTGCACATGCCTATGTCCTGAATGGTATTGCCTAGCTTTTCTTCTAGGGTTTTTATGGTTTTAGGTCTAACATTAAGCCTTTAATCCATCTTGAATCAAGTTTTGTGTAAGGTATAAGGAAGGGATCCAGTTTCAGCTTTCTACATGGGTCTAGCCAGTTTTCCCAGCACCATTTATTAAACAGGGAATCCTTTCCCTGTTTCTTGTTTCTGTCATCAGGTTTGTCAAAGATCAGATGGTTGTATGGTACCAGCCACTGCAAAAACATGCCAAATGGTAAAGACCATCAAGGCTAGGAAGAAACTGCATCAACTAACAAGCAAAATATCCAGCTAAGATCATAATGACAGGATCAAATTCACACATAGCAATGCTAACCTTAAATGTAAATGGGCTAAATGCTCCAATTAAAAGGCACAGACTGGCAAATTGGATAAAGAGTCAAGAACCATCAGTATGCTGTATTCAGGAAACCCATCTCACGTGCAGAGACACACATAGGCTCAAAATAAAGGGATGGAGGAAGATCTACCAAGCAAATGGAAAACAAAAAAAGGCAGGGGTTGCAATCCTAGTCTCAGATAAAACAGAGTTTAAACCAACAAAGATCAAAAGAGACAAAGAAGGCCATTACATAATGGTAAAGGGATCAATTCAACAAGAAGAGCTAACTATCCTAAATATATATGCACCCAATACAGGAGCACCCAGATTCATAAAGCAAGTCCTTAGTGACCTACAAAGAGACTTAAATTCCCACACAATAATAATGGGAGACTTTAACACCCCACTGTCAACATTAGACAGGTCAATGAGACAGAAAGTTAACAAGGATGTCCAGGAATTGAACTCAGCTCTGCACCAAGTGGACCTAACAGACATCTACAGAACTCTCCACCCCAAATCAACAGAATATACATTCTTTACAGCACCACACCGCACCTATTCCATAATTGACCACATAGTTGGAAGTAAAACACTTCTCAGCAAATGTAAAAGAACAGAAATGATAACAAACTGTCTCTCAGACCACAGTGCAATCAAACTAGAACTCAGGATTAAGAAACTTACTCAAAATTCCACAACTACATGGAAACTGAACAACCTGCTCCTGAATGACTACTGGGTAAATAATGAAATGAAGGCAGAAATAAAGATGTTCTTTCAAACCAACGAGAACAAAGACACAACATACCAGAATCTCTGGGACACATTCAAAGCAGTGTGTAGAAGGAAATTTATAGCACTAAATGCCCACAACAGAAAGCGGGAAAGATCTAAAATTGACACCCTAACATCACAATTAAAAGAACTAGAGAAGCAAGAGCAAACACATTCAAAAGCTAGCAGAAGGCAAGAAATAACTAAGATCAGAGCAGTACTGAAGGAAATAGAGACACAAAAAACCCTTCAAAAAATCAATGAATCCAGGAGCTGGTTTTTTGAAAAGATCAACAAAATAGATAGACCACTAGCAAGACTAATAAAGAAGAAAAGAGAGAAGAATCAAATAGATGCAATAAAAAATGAGAAAAGGGATATCACCACCGATCCCACAGAAATACAAACTACCATCACAGAATACTATAAACACCTCTACACAAATAAACTAGAAAATCTAGAAGAACTGGATAAATTCCTGGACACATACACCCTCCCAAGACTAAACCAGGAAGAAGTTGAATCTCTGAATAGACCAATAACAGGTTCTGAAATTGAGGCAATAATTAATACCTTAACAACCAAAAAAAGTCCAGGACCAGATGGATTCACAGCTGAATTCTACCAGAGGTACAAGGAGGAGCAGGTACCATTCCTTCTGAAACTATTCCAATCAATAGAAAAAGAGGGAATCCTCCCTAACTCATTTTATGAGGCCAGCATCATCCTGATACCAAAGTCTGGCAGAGACACAACAAAAAAAGAGAATTTTAGACCAATATCCTTGATGAACATTGATGCAAAAATCCTCAATAAAATACTGGCAAACTCAATCCAGCAACACATCAAAAAGCTTATCCACCATGATCAAGTGGGCTTCATCCTTGGGATGCAAGACTGGTTCAACATATGAAAATCAATAAATGTAATCCAGCATATAAACAGAAGCAAAGACAAAAACCACATGATTATCTCAAGGGATGCAGAAAAGTCCTTTGACAAAATTCAACAGCCCTTCATGCTAAAAACTCTCAATAAATTAGGTATCGATGGGGCGTACCTCAAAATAATAAGAGCTATCTATGACAAACCCACAGCCAATATCATACTGAATGGGCAAAAACTGGAAGCATTCCCTTTGAAAACTGGCACAAGACAGGGATGCCCTCTCTCACCACTCCTATTCAACGTAGTGTTGGAAGTTCTGGCCAGGGCAATCAGGCAGGAGAAGGAAATAAAGGGTATTCAGTTAGGAAAAGAGGAAGTCAAATTGTCCCTGTTTGCAGATGACATGATTGTATATCTAGAAAACCCCATTGTCTCAGCCCCAAATATCCTTAAGCTGATAAGCAACTTCAACAAAGTCTCAGGATACAAAATCAATGTGCAAAAATCACAGGCATTCCTATACACCAATAACAGACAAACAGAGAGCTAAATCATGAGTGAACTCCCATTCACAATTGCTTCCAAGAGAATAAAATACCTAGGAATCCAACTTACAAGGGATGTGAAGGACCTCTTCAAGGAGAACTACAAACCACTGCTCAATGAAATAAAAGAGGACACAAACAAATGGAAGAACATTCTACGCTCATGGGTAGGGAGAATCAATATGGTGAAAATGGCCATACTGCCCAAGGTAATTTATAGATTCAATGCCATCCCCATCAAGCTACCAATGCCTTTCTTCACAGAATTGGAAAAAACTACTTTAAAGTTCATATGGAACCAAAAAAGAGCCCACATTGCCAAGTCAATCCTAAGCCAAAAGAACAAAGCTGGAGGCATCATGCTACCTGACTTCAAACTATACTACAAGTCTATAGTAACCAAAACAGCATGGTACTGGTCCCAAAACAGAGATATAGACCAATGGAACAGAACAGAGCCCTCAGAAATAATGCCACATATCTACAACTATCTGATCTTTGACAAACCTGAGAAAAACAAGCAATGGGGAAAGGATTCCCTATTTAATAAATGGTGCTGGGAAAACTGGCTAGCCATATGTAGAAAGCTGAAACTGGATCCCTTCCTTACACCTTATACAAAAATTAATTCAAGATGGATTAAAGACTTAAATGTTAGACCTAAAACCATAAAAACCCTGGAAGAAAACCTAGGCAATACCATTCAGGACATAGGTATGGGCAAGGACTTCATGTCTAAAACACCAAAAGCAACGGCAACAAAAGCCAAAATTGACAAATGGTATCTAATGAAACTAAAGAGCTTCTGCACAGCAAAAGAAACTACCATCAGAGTGAATAGGCAACCTACAGAATGGGAGAGAATTTTTGCAACCTACTCATCTGAGAAAGGGCTAATATCCAGAATCTACAATGAACTCAAACAAATTTACAAGAAAAAAACAACCCCATCAAAAAGTGGGCAAAGGATATGAACAGACACTTCTCGAAAGAAGACATTTATGCCGCCAGAAAACACATGAAAAAATGCTCATCATCACTGGCCATCAGAGAAATGCAAATCAAAACCACGATGAGATACCATCTCACACCAGTTAGAATGATGATCATTAAAAAGTCAGGAAACAACAGGTGCTGGAGAGGATGTGGAGAAATAGGAACACTTTTACACTGTTGATGGGACTGTAAACTAGTTCAACCTTTGTGGAAGTCAGTGTGGCGATTCCTCAGGGATCTAGAAATAGAAATATCATTTGACTCAGCCATCCCGTTACTGGGTATATACCCAAAGGATTATAAATCATGCTGCTATAAAGACACATGCACACGTATGTTTATTGCGGCACTATTCACAATAGCAAAGACTTGGAACCAACCCAAATGTCCTCCAATGATAGACTGGATTAAGAAAATGTGGCACACATACACCATGGAATACTATGCAGCCATAAAAAAGGATGAGTTCATGTCCTTTGTAGGGACATGGATGAAGCTGGAAACCATCATTCTCAGCAAACTATCGCAAGGACAAAAAACCAAACACCACATGTTCTCACTCATAGGTGGGAATTGAACAATGAGAACACATGGACACAGGGTGGGGAACATCACACATCAGGGCCCCTTGTGGGGTGGGGGTGAGTGGGGAGGGATAGCATTAGGAGATATACCTAATGTTAAATGACGAGTTAATGGGTGCAGCAAACCAACATGGCACATGTGTACATATGTAACAAACCTGCACGTTGTGCACATGTACCCTAAAACTTAAAGTAGAATGATAATAAAAGAAAAAAGAAAAAAGATCAGATGGTTGTAGATGTGTGGTGTTATTTCTGAGGCCTCCGTTCTGTTCCACTGGTCTATATATCTGTTTTGGTACCAGTACCATGCTGTTTTGATTACTGTAGCCTTGTAGTATAGTTTGAAGTCAGGTAACGTGATGCCTCAAGCTTTGTTCTTTTTTGCTTAGGATCGTCTAGTCAATGTGGGCTCTTTTTTGGTTCCATATGAACTTTAAAGTAGTTTTTTCCAATTCTGTGAAGAAAGTCCTTGGCAGCTTGATGGGGATGGCATTGAATCTACAAATTACTTTGGGCAGTATGGCCATTTTTATGATAATGATTCTTCATATCCATGAGCATGGAATGTTCTTCCATTTGTTTGTGTCCTCTTTTATTTCATTGAGCAGTGGTTTGTCGTTCTTCTTGAAGAGGTCCTTCGCATCCCTTGTAAGTTGGATTCCTAGGTATTTTATTTTCTTTGTAGCAACTGTGAATGGGAGTTTACTCATGATTTGGTTCTTTGTTTGTCTGTTATTGGTGTATAGGAATGCTTGTGATTTTTGCACATTGATTTTGTATCCTGAGACTTTGTTGAAGTTGCTTATCAGCTTAAGGAGGTTTTGGGCTGAGACAGTGGGATTTTCTAAATATACAGTTATGTCATCTGCAAACAGGGACAATTTGACTTCCCCTTTTCCTAACTGAATACCCTTTATTTCTTTCTCCTGCCTGATTGCCCTGGCCAGAACTTCCAACACTGATGTTGAATAGGAGTGGTGAGAGAGGGCATCCCTGTCTTGTGCCAGTTTTCAAAGGGAATGCTTCCAGTTTTTGCCCATTCAGTATGATATTGGCTGTGGGTTTGTCATAATTAGCTGTTATTATTTTGAGATATATTCCATCAATACCTAGTTTGTTGATAGTTTTTAGCATGAAGGGCTGTTGAATTTTGTCAAAGGCCTTTTCTGCATCTATTGAGATAATCATGTGTTTTTTTGTCATTGGATCTGTTTATGTGATGGATTACGTTCATTGATTTTCATATGTTGAACCAGCCTTGCATCCCAGGGATGAAGCCATCTTGATTGCGGTGGATAAGCTTTTTGATGTGCTGCTGGATTCGGTTTGCCAGTATTTTATTGAGGATTTTCGCATCAACATTCATCGGGGATATTAGTCTAAAATTCTCTTTTTTTGTTGTGTCTCTGCCCAGCTTTGGTATCAGGATGATGCTGGCCTCATAAAATGAGTTAGGGAGGATTCCCTCTTTTTCTATTGATTGGAATAGTTTCAGAAGGAATGGTGCCATTTCCTCTTTGTACCTCTGGTAGAATTCAGCTGTGAATCCATCTGGTCCTGGACTTTTTTTGGTTGTTAAGGTATTAATTATTGCCTCAATTTCAGAGCCTGTTATTGGTCTATTCAGAGATTCAACTTCTTCCTGGTTTAGTCTTGGGAGGGTGTATGTGTCCAGGAATGTATCCATTTCTTCTAGAATGTATCCATTTCTAGTTTATTTGCGTAGAGCTGTTTATAGTATTCTCTGATGGTAGTTTGTTTTTCTGTGGGATCAGTGGTGATATCCCCTTTATCATTTTTTATTATGTCTATTTGATTCTTCTCTCTTTTCTTCTTTATTAGTCTTGCTAGTGGTCTATCAATTTTGTTGATCTTTTCAAAAAAACAGCTCCTGAATTTATTAATATTTTGAAGGGTTTTTGTTTCTTTATTTCCTTCAGTTCTGCTCTTAGTTATTTCTTGGCTTCTGCTATCTTTTGAATGTGTTTGCTCTTGCTTCTCTAGTTCTTTTAATTGTGATGTTAGGGTGTTGATTTTAGATCTTTCCTGCTTGCTGTTGTGGGCATTTAATGCTGTAAATTTCCTTTTACACACCGCTTTAAATATATTCCAGAGATTCTGATATGTTGTGTCTTTGGCTCTCATTGTTTTCAAAGAACATCTTTATTTCTGCCTACGTTTCGTTATTTACCCAGTAGTCATTCAGGAGCAGGTTGTTCAGTTTCTATGTAGTTGTGGAATTTTGAATGAGTTTCTTAATCCTGAGTTGTAATTTGATTGCACTGTGGTCTGAGAGACAGTTTGTTGTGATTTCTGTTCGTTTATATTTGCTGAGGAATGCTTCACTTCCAATTATGTGGTCAATTTTAGAATAAATTTTATGTGGTGCTGTAAAGAATGTATATTCTGTTGATTTGGGGTGGAAAGTTCTGTAGATGTCTATTAGGTCCACTTATTGCAGAGCTGAGTTCAAGTCCTGGCTATCCTTGTTAAACTTCTGTCTCATTGATCTGTCTAATATTGAAAGTGTGGTGTTAAAGTCTCCCATTATTATTCTGTGGGAGTCAAAGTCTCTTTGTAGGTCTCTAAGGACTTGCTTTATGAATCTGGGTGCTCCTGTATTGGGTGCATATATATTTAGGATAGTTATCTCTTCTTACTGCATTGATCCCTTTACCATTTTGTGATGGCCTTCTTCATCTCTTTTAATCTTTGTTGGTTTAAAGACTGTTTTATCAGAGACTAGGATTGCAACCCCTGCTTGTTTTTGCTTTCCATTTGCTTGGTAGACCTTCCTCCATCCCTTTATTTTGAGCCTGTATGTGTCTCTGCCCGTGAGATAGGTCTCCTGAATACAGCACACTGATGGGTCTTGACTCTTTATCCACTTTGCCAGTCTGTGTCTTTTAATTGGGGGATTTAGCCCATTTACATTTAAGGTTAGTATTGTTATGTGTGAATTTGATCCTGTCATTATGATGTTAGCTGGATATTTTGCTTGTTAGTTGATGCAGTTTCTTCCTAGCCTTGATGGTCTTTACCATTTGGCATGTTTTTGCAGTGGCTGATACCAGTTGTTTCTTTCCATGTTTAGGGCTTCCTTCAGGAGCTCTTTTAGGGCAGGCCTGGTGGTGACAAAATCTCTCAGCATTTGCTTGTCTGTAAAGGATTTTGTTTCTCCTTCACTTGTGAAGCTTAGTTTGGTGGATACAGAATTCTGGGTTGAAAATTCTTTTCTTTAAGAATGTTGAATCTTGGCCCTCACTCTCTTCTGGCTTGTAGGGTTTCTGCTGAATGATCTGCTGTTAGTCTGATGGGCTTCCCTTTGTGGGTAACCCGCCCTTCCTCTCTGGCTGCCTTTAACACTTTATCCTTCATTTGAACCTTGGTGAATCTGACAATTATGTGTCTTGGGGTTGCTCTTCTTGAGGAGTAGCTTTGTGGCGTTCTCTGTATTTCCTGAATTTGAATGTTGGCCTGCCTTGCTAGGTTGGGGTTCTTCTCTTGGATAATATCCTGAAGAATGTTTTCCAACTTGGTTCCATTCTCCCCATCACTTTCAGGTACACCAATTAAATGCAGAATTGGTCTTTTCACATAGTCCAGTATTTCTTGGAGGCTTTGTTTGTTTCTTTTTACTCTTTTTTGTCTAAACTTGTCTTCTAGCTTTATTTCATTAATTTGATTTTCAATCACTGATATCCTTTCTTCAACTTTATCAAATCGGCTACTGAAGCTTGTGCATGTGTCACGAAGTTCTTGTGCCATGGTTTTCAGCTCCATCAGGTCATTTAAGGTCTTCTCTACACTGTTTATTCTAGTTAGCCATTCGTCTCACCTTCTTTCAAGGTTTTTACCCTCCCTGCAATGGGTTAGAACATGCTCCTTTAGTTCATAGATATTTGTTATTACCGACCTTCTGAAGCCTACTTCTGTCAACTTGTCAAAGTCATTCTCCATCCAGCTTTGCTCTGTTGCTGGCGAGGAGCTGCAATCCTTTGGAGGAGAAGAGGTGCTCTGGTTTTTGGAATTTCCAGGTTTTCTGCTCTGGTTTCTCCCCATCTTTGTGGTTTTATCTACCTTTGGTCTTTGATGATGGTGACCTGCAGATGTGGGTTTGGCGTAGATGTCCTTTTTGTTGATGTTGATGCTATTCCTTTCTGTTTGTTAGTTTTCCTTCTGACAGTCAGGTCTCACAGCTGCAGGTCTGTTGGAGTTTGCTGGAGGTCCCCTCAAGACCCTGTTTGCCTGGGTATCACCAGCAGAGACTTCAGAACAGCAAATATTACAGAACAGCAAATATTGCTGCCTGATCCTTACTCTGTAAGCTTTGTCCCAGAGGGGCACCCAACTGTATGAGGTATCTGGCAGGCCCTACTAGGAATCGTCTGCCAGTTAGGCTACACAGGTTCAGGGACCCACTTGAGGAGGCAGTCTGTCTCTTCTTAGAGGTCAAACCTTGTGCTCAGAGAACTACTGCTCTCTTCAGAGCTGTCAGACAGGGATGTTTAAGTCTGCAGAAGTTTCTGCTGCCTTTTGTTCAGCTATGCCCTGCCCACAGAAGTGGAGTCTATACAGGCAGTAGGCATTGCTGAGCTGCGGTGGGCTCCACCCACTTCGAGCTTCTTGGCTGCTTTGTTTACCTACTCAAGCCTCAATGATGGCATATGCCCCTCCCCCCACCTGGCTACAGCCTCCCAGATCAATCTCAGACTGCTGCACTAGCAGTGAGCAAGGCTCTGTGGGTGTGCAACCCACTGAGCCAGGCATAGGAGAGAATCTCCTGGTCTGCCAGTTACTAAGACTGTGGGAAAAGCATGGTATTTGGGCAGGAGTGCCCCGTTTTTCCAGGTACAATCTGTCATGGCTTCCCTTGTCTAGGAAAGGGAAATCTCCCCACCCCTTGGGCTTCCCTGGTGAGGTGACACCCCACCCTGCTTCGGCTCACCCTCCATGGGCTGTACCCACACTGTCCAACCAGTCTCAGTGAGATGAACCAGACACCTCACTTGGAAATGCAGAAATCACCCATCTTCTGGGTCAAACACACTGGGAGCTGCAGACCAGAGCTCTTCCTATTTGGCCATCGTGGACGAAGGTCTCTGGTAAAGTGCATTTTCACAGGTTTTGCCCGGCCCCCACTTTTTTTTGGCTATTTGTCTTACTTTTGAGTTTTAAGAGTGTTGTATACATTCTGGATTTAATTATTTATCTGAGAGATGTATTGTAAATATTTTGTCTCAATTTGCGGCTAGTCATTTTGTTTCGTAAGTGCTGTCTTTAGAAGGAAAACATTTTAAATTTTGATGGAATTCAGTTTCTCAATTTTTTTTCTTTTAGGTTTTATTCAAAAACTTTGCAAACTTTAAGGTTAAAAGACTTTCTTCTATGTTTTAGTACAGAGGTTTTATAGTTTTAGATTTTACATTTAGGTAGGTCTCTCATCCGTTTTGAGTTAACTCTTACATGGGGAGAGATGAATATCTATTTTCATTATTTTCTATATTTATATTCACATAATCCAGCACAGTTTGTCAGAAAATTTTTCTTTCTCTGTTGAGTTGCTTTGGTACATTTGCCAAAAATCAATCAATACGTAAACATAGGTCTGTTTCTGGCCTCTCTATTATTTTCCATTAGTATATATTGTCACTATAACTAAATTGTGTTGATTACTATAGCTTAAGAATAAATCTAAAGTCATATAAAATTCTCCATTTTGTTCCTGTCTATATTTTTTAAATAACATTGCTTATATTGGGTCCTGTAAGTATTTTAATATCATCTTATCAATTTCTTTAAAAATAAAGCCTGCTACAATTTTGATTAGGATTGCATTGAATCCATGGAATAACTATAGGGGAATGTCTATCTTAGAAATACTGTCTTCTTGTCCATTAACCTGGTGTAGATATTTTAAAATTTCTCTCAGCGATGTTTTGTGGTTTTCAGTAAAGTATTTTTAGATGTCTTTTGTTAGGTTTATTCCTAAGTAATTTGTGGTAATTACGTCATCTAGAAATAGGGAATATCTTCTGCTGTTTTTAAAACTTTCTCTGTTGTCTTGCTACCTACTTTCACGGGGACTGCCTCTTTCTCCTTTGTTCTGCCACAATTTGTGTGTCCTGTTTCTTCAGACAGACTTGTTACTATTCGGAATTTGATTCACCTGTTTGACTTGTGACCTTATTTTGTGTGTGTGTGTTTGAGATGGAATCTTGCTCTTGTCACCCCGGCTAGAGTGCAATGGTACAATCTCGGCTCACTGTGTCCTCTACCTCCTGGGTTCAAGTAATTCTCCTGCCTGAGCCTCGCAAGTAGCTGGGATTACAGGTGCCCACCACCATACCTGGCTAATTTTTTGTATTTTTAATAGATATGGCATTTCACCAAGTTGACCAGGCTGGTCTTGAACTCCTGACCTCAGGTGATCCATCTGCTTTGGCCTCCCAAAGTGCTGGGATTACAGGCATGAGCCACCATGCCTGGCAGACCTTAGTTTTTTGATGGATTATTAAAAGGTTATGATTTTTAAAAATTATTTAACTTTTTCTAATTGTTAGACTGGAACAGCTTTCTCTGTTGTTTCTGCATCCAAACAGAACTGTTTGTAAATTTTGATATGCTATATTTTCATTATTTTCAGATCAAAAGACATTATTTTTATTATGATTTTTATTGATTTAATGAGATTTTTGAAAGTCTGTCACTTAATTAATCATCTGATAATTTCATATTATTTTGTCATTGATTTTAGTTGAATTCTGTTGTGTTGGAGATCATGCTCTGTATGTTTATTGAGGTGTCATTCAATAAGTGGAGCATCACCTGTCTATATTGGTGAAAATTTCATTTGCACATGATTAAAATTTGTATTCTGAAGTAGTTGGCCATAGTGTCCTAAAATATCAACTAAAGTAATTTGGGTAGTAGTTTTGTACACATCTTCTATGTGTTTATTAATATTTAAATGCTGTGGGCCAGGCAAGGTGACCCACGCCTGTAATCCCAGCACTTTGGGAGGCCGAGGTGGGTGGATTGCTTGAGGTCAGGAGTTCAAGACCAGCCTGACCAACATGGTAAAACCTCTATCTCTACTAAAAATACAAAAATTAGCCAGGCATGGTGGTGCATGCCTGTAATGCCAGCTACTCAGGAGGCTGAGGCAAGAGAATCTCTTGAAACGAGGAGCCAGAGGTTGCAGTGAGCCGAAATCATGCCACTACAGCCACTGCATTGCAGTCTGTGTAACAGAGCAAGACTCTGTCAAAAAAAAAAAAAAAAAAAAAAAATGCCCTGTTATGTCTTTTTCTTCTGTTGCTTCTATCAATTTTTGTTCCTTATATTTGAATATGTGCTTTTAAAAGCATATATGTTTAGAATTGTATCTTCCTGATGAATTTATCCTTTTACCATTAAAAAACTTACTCTTTATTTCTGATGATACTTCTTGTCTCAATGTTTACTTTGTCTCAAATTGACATAGCTCTATGCTGGATTGCTTATTAGTGTTTGCTTGGTGTGTCTTTCCTGTCTGCTCACTTTTCAACTGTGTGCGTACATTATTGTTCCACCAGAGAAACAGAACCAGTAGGCTAGATGGCTAGAAAAAGAGGAATCATTGAAAATATCCAAATTTTGTCTGTTGAGTACCAAGTTTCTGATATTTTGTTGGCTTGAGGTCCTTTCCATGCCTTTATCCATCTATGTAAATATTTATTAAGGGCCTATAATATAGCAGGTGCTCAGCTGTAATTTTGAAACATACCAATACTAATGGAAACTCCCTGTCAGTAGAGTGTTTCCCAGCATTTGACATCACACAAAAATCCGCTGACACATAGACTCCAGCATCCTAGGCTTTATCCAATCTCAGCCACTTGGGCGAGCTTAGTGTGCCACCTGCTTCCCACCTTTTCTGTGAATTCTTTCCTTTCTGGATTGGGTGCCTCATGCTCGTTGCTGTGAGCAGAAAGACAAGTAAGCCCAAGTATCCAGGTGTTATTACTCTTTCATTTTTTTTCTTACAGGTTATGCCAATCAACTGAGCAGAAAATAAAAGACCTCTAATGTTAATGTAGTACTTGTATACATATATGCATAGAACAGCCATAGTTAAATTTGTCAGGATATAATTTAGCCACGGGCACTTTTTTTGCTCTGAAATTGAAGGCAGATTCATAAGTTCAAAATAAAAGGGAAAAATAGTAGTCCTTTGAAAAATAAGTGTAATGTTACTTCAACTTCATAATTTAGGAGTAAGGTATGTAGACATTAATTTGAACCCTAATAAGTGTATTTAATAAGCATATTATAAGATTACATAATTATTATGTAGCCTAAGAATATTTGATAACCACATTATACATTGCTATTATGCTTTACAGTATGGAATAGAGTTCCATTTTCACTTTCAGAATTAGCATTCCTCCCATGCTGATAAATCAAGTAATTGGTTCTTTACTGATTAAACCATTGTTTCTCCTCTTTTAGTATTTGGAACTGGAACAACTTACTTTTGATGATTCTTACTTACTGGTACAGTCCCATCCCACCTGCACACTATAATATCTCTGCATTTGTAAGACTGTAAAAAGCCTCAGGCTAATTTTTCTTGAATAATTCATTATCTATATTTTCAATGACACATATATCCTGGGAATGCTGATCATATGCATTGCTCGCTTTGATCTTGAGAGAGCTTAGGAGATTTTGAACTGCATTTTCATCATACATTAAATTTGTTGGCTGCAATATGAAATCTGTTGTCACTAACACTTAATTTAAGGCAAGCCACTGAGAATCCTTCAATGCTTAGCAGTAGCAAGTACTTTGCACAGTCTTTGTCTTTGTGTCTAGGCCTTAGGTGGTGGGCATAGGGGCATTACATTCAAACTAAAGCTAACTTATTTTAACTGATTGTTAAAATTCCATTTGACAAATACTTTTCTCATTTCTGCTCTTATGGAGTATACATTTTAGTGGAATGGGACAAAAAATAAATGAACAATAACACTTTTATAATTGTAAATGATCTAAAGACAAAAAGATGATGACATAGAGTGGGTAAGACTAGCAGTTACCAAGTTTGGTGAGCCCAGGGAAAAATGAAACTGTGGGGCTCTTCCATAAAAAAATAAGAATCTTGGCATGGCAACAGCAGAAATGAAACCAGCCCTGTTAGCATGATGGCAAAGAGTGGGCAGGGACCTTATTAAGGGTGTTCTAAATCTTTAGGTAAACTTTAGAAGTTAAAATGTTAGAGAAGAGTCATTCCCATGGCCCTAACCGGCTTGAGGAACAGCAAGTCCTGGGGAGCTGATGCACCTAGGCCAAGCTCTATAAGATGAAGCCCTGGAGAGAAGTTGGGGCTCTGTAAGGACTGCTAAGTCATGTCAGAGTGTTAGAATATTGGTAGTTATAAATATCAGCATTATTCTCTCTGTTTTTGAGTGTTCCTACCAGAACTTCTTTGTTCAGTGGGGACTAGGAGGGAGGAGACAGCAGCTTTTCACTCAGTCTGGTGTTGACTGATGAAGTAACATGTTTGCAGATTTTGAAGATCTACACTGAGTGATGGCATTGGAAAGCTGAATACTTTTGTGATGTTATCTGGCCCATATATGATGTTATCTACTCCATATATGACCAGTGATTTTGTTTATGTAACAGTGATCCCTTTTTCTACTTATGTGATTGGCAAATTCTGGAACAAGCTGCCAGTCTGGTTCTGTTAAACACAACCCTACAAATGAAACCCAAATTTATGTATCGACTCAAATGTGGCCTATGCTACTGTTATATTAAGGACTCCAAGGAAATTATAAGGCCAGAGCCCATTTCTCATTTGTATCCAAAAATATCAGAAATGTTGATGTAAGAAGAAAAAAAATTACTAATAAAAGATTCATCTTACTACTATATTCTGACATGGTAGGTATTCAGACAGTTAGAATGAATGGCCACTTAATATGAGTAACTCAGCATGAAGAAAAGTTTATTAGCTCCTCCGTTATGAGTCAATCAACTTTGGTAATAACTGCCTCCCCTTATTAGCACATGTAATAGTCCCTAAGCAACATTAATAGTTTAGATAAAACACACAACCTATGGAGATTTAGAGAAGAATACTTATTTTCCTGCTAATGTATCATTAATATAAATATTGCTTTTTATTTATGTAAACTTTAATTGGGGCATGGAGTAAAGGAACATATGATTGCTGCACTTGCTATAAGGCTCACGGCAGGTGCCACATCCTTTATGTGAGTCTCCATGGAGGTACCACCCACACAACATCTGCAGAAATGACCTAGCTTATAGTTTAGGCTTCTTAACTGTGTGATCTTAATAAATCACCCAACTTCTCTGAGGTTTAGCTTCCTTGCCTATAAAATAAAGAATAATTACCTGTAAAAAAATATTTGCTATGATGCGATGAATCATCCAAATGAGAGGCCCAGCCCTGTGGTTTCTCCCCTTGTGGATACATCTTATGGATCAAGAGGCAATGAGTGCACATATTTTTTGTGATAGACAGTTATATTTGGAGGAGCCCTACCACTGTTTTTCAAGTGCTTTCCTTTTTGTTCAGTTAATTTCCAACTCAAATCTTTGATATAAATTCTTAACTTGAAAAATGCAAATGATCTAATTATATCTTTACACACAAATCCAAATATCTTTAAACATACATAGATCACACATTAATGCTGAAAGGTGAGTCAGGTGTGTGTGTGTGTGTGTGCATATTTAATGGATATTTGCTAGAGCTAGTTTAAGGGTTAGATTATAAACTACCTAATGGTAGCAGGTATGTCTTATTTATCTCTCAATACTGAGCACCAAGCACAGGGGTGATCGCATGCAAGGTGGTTAGGATGTTTGACATAAAGTAGGAACCATGAGCAACTCCAAAGACAGAAAATATCCCTGAGGAGTTTGTATAAAATCAATACTAACTGTAGGTGTCTTTGAGGACAAAAATTGTGCTTCTCACTCTCCATATTACTTTTTTTTTTCTTTTTGAGATGGAATCTCGCTCTGTTGCACAGGCTGGAGTGTGGTGGTGTTATCTCTGCTCATTGAAACCTCTGCCTCCAGGGTTCAAGCGATTCTCCTGCCTCAGCCTCCCGAGTAGCTGGGACTACAGGCACCTGCTACCGCACCCACCTATTTTTTTTTTTTTTGGTATTTTTAGTAGAGATGGGGTTTCCCCATGTTGACCAGGCTGATCTCGATCTCTTGGCCTCAGGTGATCTGCCCACCTTGGTCTCCCAAAGTGCTGGGATTACAGGGGTGAGCCACCATGCCTGGCCTCCATATTGCCTTCTGCAAGGCATTCCAACAGGGTTGAGGGATCAGGAAAGGGGAGAGAGTTTATATCATAGTAAATGTTATCGCTTCACTAAATAAGAGATTTGGAAACTGTTTTACACTTTCACTAACTTATTAAAACATCTTTTATTGGAACCGACTTTTCCCTTTTCTATTTTAATACGTAATTTTCACATAAGAAAGTCTGTTTTAAAATCATTTCCAAATTTCCTAACACAATCTGGAAGCTATTTTGGAGATGTGGCATTCCCAGAAGAATAAAGTAGATTGAGTAAATGCTAAATGAGTGTATTAAAAAATAGGCTGCCTTAAAGGCACTTAGGCGTCACTACTATTTTGAAACAATCATCACTTAGAATTATAACTCACTTGTTTTGCAAGCCAGGTTAATAAATGCACACAATTTGAACCACTAATGAGACTTTTCTTCATTTAAAGTGTGGGGAGGACATGTGGAAATGCAGTGTCTGCTAACTAGTTTCTATTTTCATAAGGATTTTAAAATAACAAATACAGTGACAGAAACTAGTATCATTTACCAAGTTCATTGAAATGGTTATTTTTCAGTGGTCTCCTAGGAGTTTAAAAGAATACAGGAAGCTTCCTGGAAACACCTTATAAAAGACCTAAATTGTTCCCAGAAGACTGGAGATTTTCTGAACTCTGTATGATCTTTAACAGTGGTTCATCATTCTTATTGTATATTAGAGTTATATTGGGGGGGCTTTACAAAAATATTGATACTTGGGTGTATCTGGAACAATCAAATCATAATCTTTGGTGAGTGGAGAGTTTGTAGGGACTGAGCATCAGTGTGGTAGAAGCTTCCCAGGTTAATGTGTAGCCATTGTTGAAAATCACTGACATAGCTAGAACAAGAACAGCAAGTTCACGACAATGAAACTACAATTTCCACTATCCCTGCACAAAAGATACTGTTGATGTATCTAAATGTGTTTTCCTACTGGAACCATGCCCAGTCTCAGAAAATTCTCTGAGGAATTTGTGGTAATTTTCGGAGTTCACAGATGTTCAATAAGTATTTATGGATTGATCAGACTGTCCCCAATAACCCACCAGCAGATTACTAGATATTTGATTTGTTCTATACTTAGCTTGGCCCAGTGTTTCTGAGCAGAAGAAGAGTAAGGCATTTTTTTCTTGCTTCTAATATTCATAGAGCAATTCGTGACTGTGAAGTTTATTTTAAAATAATCTCTGACCCAAACTGAAATCCTGTTCTATGATTTTATTTGATATCATTAAAAATCTGTAACATAACTGAAATCTGCATTTTTATCAAATAGGCAGCCATTATAATATTGAATGTTAATGTGTTACAAGGTGTAGTTCACTGAAACAAAGAGACTTTGAGTTAAACAGAGGCATCGCTACCACCTAATTCACCCTTAAGGACTATGAAATTCACCGAAAGCACATGCCAGTGAACATCCAGGGCCCTGTATCTTCTGCCAATGAATGAATATAGGACTTCAAAAGCACAAAAAGTAAAGAAGCAGTGGCTTCCAGCCTTCATCCTCTGAAGAGTAGTCTATATACATTTGCTCCTCCTTTTGTTTAAAAATCTTTATCCTTGACATTTAGAAAGTTATACTTTCTCATTTGCAAAATAACACATATAATTCCTAATTACCTCTCCTATGCTATCACACTCCATGCTTTTTAAATACTTTCTATCTCAGTTATTCTGAGTTTCCTTAATTGTCTACAAGTACAGAGGAAGTTTGAAAACATTCTCATTAATGCTTGGAAGAAAGAGTCCACCAGTGTCCCCTTGACTGGCAGCCTTTATCAGACGATGTCATCCAGACTCTCCTACTTTTCCTTTTCTGTGCAGCAAGGCTTTGGGGAAGCCCACGAGACTTTGGCACAGAAGAGGAATTTAGCTGTAACAAGGTGTTTAATCTGCTTTATATGCCCACTGGCATTGTTGAGATACTCTTCATCAGAAATCCAAACTCTGGAGCCACCTGCTTCTTTGAGACGCACAAATCTATTAAACTTAGCATAATTCATTTCAAAATGACAAATATAAAGGAAGCAAATGTATCACATACTTAAATGGTCTATTAAGTTAGTAGATGTTGAAGCAAACTTCGAATTTATTGTGTCACTCCTATTTTGGAATTATAAGAAGCTGTAATTAAGGGATTTTTTATGGTTATTTATTTTACCTTTCTAGCTTTGTTAAGGTATAATTGATAAACATAAATTGTCTATATATAAGGCATACAATGTAGTGATGTGATATATTTATACATGGTGTAATGATTACCACAATGAAAATAATTAACATCTCTGTCACCTCACATAGTTGTCATTTGTGTGCCTGTGTGTCTTGAAAACACTTAAGATTTACTATCATCAAATTTCAAGTACACAATCGGTATTTTTAACTATAGTCACCATTAGATTAGGTATACTTAGATTCCCATAAGTTATTCATCTTTTGACTAAAACTCTGTACCCTGTGACCAACATCTCCCACTTCCCCTAACCCCCAGTCCCTGGCAACCTCCATTTTATTTTTTGCCTTTATGAGTATGACTTTTTAAAATTTCAAAATATCATCTCATCATAAATGAGATGATACAGTATTTGTTCTTCTGTAATTGGCTTTTTTCACTGAGTATAATGTCCTCCAGCTTCATTCCTGTTGTCACAAATGGCAGGATTTCCTTCTTTTTTAATTCTTCATTTTCTTTGTTTATTAACTTGTCAATAGAAACTTAAGTTGTTTCCGTATCTTGGCTATGGTGAATGCTGTTGCAATAAACATGGGACTGCAGCTATCTCTTCAAAATACTGACTTCGTTTCCTTTGGATATGTAACCAGTAGCAGGATTGCTGGATTATATGGTTTTATTTCTAATTTTTAGGACCCTCCATACTGTTTTCCATAATTGATATGCCAAATTACATTCCCACTAACAGTGTCAGAGTGCCCTTCTCTCCACACTCATGACAACTCTTGCTATCTCTTCCCTATTTTATAGTAACCCTCCTAACAGGTGTGAGATGATGTCTCATGTGGTTTTGACTTGCTAATAATTTCTTTAAAGATTAGTGATGTTGAACACCTTTCTTTTTATTATAATTTTTATTTTAGGTTCAGGGGTACATGTGCAGGTTTGTTGTATAGGTAAAACACTTTGTCACAGGATTTTGGTGTACAGATTATTTTGTCATCCAACAGGAATTTTGTCTGATCCTCTTCCTCCTCCCGTCCTCCACCCTCAAATAGGCTCCAGTGTCTGTTGTTTCCCTCTGTGTCCGTGTGTTCTCATTTAGCTCCAATTAAAAGTGAGATAGGAGGAATCAATATAATTAAAATAGTCATAGTTCCCAAAGCAATTTACAGATTCAATGCTATTCCTACCAAACTACCAATGATATTATTCACAGAATTAGAAAAAAAGCTATCTTAAGTGTTTGGCTTTTGGTTTTTGGTTTTCTGTTCCAATGTCAGTTTAGGATAATGACCTCCAGCTTCATCCATCTTACTGTAAAGAACATGATCATGTTCTTTTTTACAGCTGCGTAGTATTCCATGGTTCATATATGCCACTTTTTCTTTATCTAGCCTACCACTGATGGGCATTTAGGTTGATTCCATGTCTTTGCTGTTGTAAACAGTGCTGCAATGAACATACGCATGCATGTGTCTTTATCCTAGAAGTATTTACATTCCCTTGGGTATATACCCAATAATGAGATTGCTGGGTTGAATGGTAATTCTGTTTCAGGTTCTTTGAGGAATTGCCACACTGCTTTCCACACTGGCTGAACTAA
The DNA here is from genome assembly GCF_029281585.2 of Gorilla gorilla gorilla. NCBI lineage: Eukaryota > Metazoa > Chordata > Mammalia > Primates > Hominidae > Gorilla > Gorilla gorilla. Next base: position 15,760,434 of record NC_086017.1, read on the forward strand.
TTTACAGTCCCACCAGCAGTGTATAAGCATTCCTTTCTCCACAACCTCACCAGCATGTTATTTTTTGACTTTTTCATAATAGCCATTCTGATTGATGTGAAATGGTATTCCATTGTCATTTTGATTCGCATTTCTCTAATGATTAATGATGTTGAACATTTCTTCATATGCTTCTTGGCCACATGTATGTCTCCTTTTGAGAAATATCTGTTCATGACACTTGCCTACTTTTTAATGGGGTTGGTTTTCTGCTTGCAAATTTGTTTAACTTCTTTATAGATTCTGGATATTAGACTTTTGTCAGATGCATAGTTTGCAAATATTTTCTCCTGTTTTGTAGGATGTCTGTTTACTCTGTTGATTTGTGGTGTGTGTGTTTGTGTGTGTGTGTGTGAAGAAACTCTTTAGTTTAAGTAGGTTCCATTTGTCAATGTTTTGTTGTTGTTGCAATTACTTTTGGCATCTGCATCTTGAAATTTTACCAGATCCTATGTCCAGAATGGTATTTCCTAGGTTATCTTCCATTATTTTTATAGTTTTAGGTTTTACGTTTAAGTCTTTAATTCATTTTGAGTTGATTTTTATATACAGTGTAAGGAAGGGGTTAAGTTTCAATCTTATGCATATGGCTAGCCAGTTATCCCAGCATCATTTATTGAATAGGGAGTCCTTTCTCTATTGCTTGTTTTTGTAGCTTTTGTGAAACATCAGATGATTTTAGGTGTGTGGCATTACTTCTGGGCTTTCTATTCTGTTCGATGGGTCTATGCGTCTGTTTTTGTATCAGTACCATGCTGTTTTGATGACTATAGCCTTTAATATAGTTTGAAGTCTTTGTATCAGTACCATGCTGTTTTGATTACTGTAGCCTTTGATATAGTTTGAAGTCAAGTAATGTGATGCCTCCGACTCTGTTCTTTTTGATTAGAATTGCCTTGGCTATTCAGGCTATTTTTCAGTTCCATGTGAATTTTAAGATAGTTTTTTTTCTAATTCTGTGAATAATATCATTGGTGGTAGAAATAGCATTGAATCTGTAAATTGCTTTGGGAAGTATGACTATTTTAATGATATTGATTCTTCCTGTAAATGAGCATGGAATGTTTTTCCTTGTTTTTATATCATGTCTGATTTCTTTGAGCAGTGTTTTGTAATTATCATTGTAGAGATCTTTTACCTATCTGGTTAGCTGTATTCATAGGTATGCTATTGTTAAGAGGGAAGTTTATGGCACTAAACACTCACATCAAAAAGTTAGAAAGATCTCAAATTAACAATTTAATATTACAACTAGAGGAATTAGAGAAGCAAGAATAAACCAACCCCAAAGCTAGCAGAGGATAAGAAATAACAAAAATCAGAGCTGAACGGAAGGAAATTGAGACAGAAAAACATACAAAAGATCGATGAAGCCAGGAGTTGTTTTTTTTTTGAAAAAAATTAATAAGATTGAGGGTCGAGTGGCTAGACTAACAAAGACAAAAAGAGAGAACATCTGGATAAACACAATTAGAAATGACAAAAAGGACATTACCACTGACCCACAGAAATAGAAAACATCCTCAGAAACTACCATGAACACCTCTATGCCCACAAACTAGAAAATCCAGAATAAATGGATAAATTTCTGGAAATATACAACCTCCCAAGACTGAATCAGAATAGAATCCCTGAATAGACCAACAATGAGTTCCAAAATGGAATCAGTAATAGTAAGTCTACAAACCAAAAAAGAGCCCTGGACCAGGAGAATTCACAGTTGAATTCTACCAGATGTATGAAGAAGAGCTGATACCATTCCTACTGAAACTATTACAAAAAATTGAGGAGGAGGTACTCCTCCCCAATGCATTCTATGAGGCCAGCACCATTCTGATACCAAAATCTAGCAGAGACACGACCAAAAAAGAGAACTTCAGGCCATCCTTGATGAATATTGATACAAAAAAATTCTTAACAAAATACTAGCAAAAAAAATCCAGTGGCACATCAAGAAGCTAATCCACCACAATCAAGTAGGCTATATCCCTTGGCTGCAAGGTTGGTTCAACGTATGCAAATCAATAAATGTGATTCATGACATAAACAGAATTAAAAACAAAAACCACATGATTATCTCTATAGATACGGAAAAAGCTTTTGATAAAATTCAACATGTCTTTATGCCAGTAAACTAGGCATCAAAGGAACGCACCTCAAAATATTAAGGGCCATCTATGACAAGACCACAGCCAGCATCATAGTGAACTGGCAAAAGCTAGAAGCATTTCCCTTGAAAACCAGCACAAAACAAGGATGCCCCCTATGACCACTCCTATTCAACATAGTACTGCAAGTCCCAGCCAGAGCAATCAGGCAAGAGAAATAAACAAAAGGCATCTGTGATGGTTAATGTTGAGTGTCATCTTGATTGGGTGGAAGGATGTAAAGTATTGTTCCTGGGTGTGTATTTGAGGGTGTTGCCAAAGGAGATTAACATTTGAGTCAGTGGACTGGGAAAGGCAGACCCACTGTCAATCTGAGTGGGCACTATCTAATCAGCTTCCAGCACTGCCAGAATAAAAGCAGGCAGAAGAATGTAAAAAGACTAGATTGGCTTAGTCTTCTGGCCTACATCTTTCTCCCATGCTGAATACTTCCTGCCTTCAAACATCAAACTCCAAGTTCTTCAGCTTTTGGACTCGTGGACCTTCAACCACCAACTGAAGGCTGTACTGTAGGCTTCCCTACTTTTGAGGTTTTGGGACTTGCACTGGCTTCCTTGCTCCTAAGCTAGCAGAGGGCCTATTGTGAGGCCTCACCCTGTGATCGTGTGAGTCAATACTCCTTAATAAACTCCCCTCTATATAAACATCTATTCTATTAGTTCTGTCCCTGTAGAGAACCCTGACTAATACAACATCCAAATAGAAAAAGAGGAAGTCAAACTATCCCAGTGTACAGATAATTCTATATCTGGAAAAGCCCACAGTCTCTGCCCAAAAGCTCTTTGATCTGATAAACAACTTCAGCAATGTTTCAAGATACAAAATCAATGTACAAAAATAAGTAGCATTCCTATACACCAACAACATCCAAGCTGACAGCCAAATCAGGAACAAAATATCATTCACAATTGAACACTTCTCTACATATCTATTTTTACGTCTTCTTTGGAAAAATATTTATTCAGTTTATTTGCCTATTTTTAGTTATTTGTTTTTTTTACTATTGAGTTATATGAATTTTAAAAAATATATTTTGAGTATTAATCCTTTATTGAATATATGGTTTGCAAATATTTTCTTCCATTCTATGGGTTATCTTTTTTATTTTCTTGGTTTTTTCCTTTGTTGTGCAGAAGCTTTTTCATTTCTTGTAGTCTTACTTGTTTGATTTTGCTTTTGTTTCCTGTGTTTTTGGTGCCATATGCAAAAAATTATCGCCAAGACCAATGTCAGGGAGTTTTTCCCCTTTGTTGTCTTCTAAGAGGTTTACAGTTTTAGGTCTTCCATGTAAGACTTTAATCCATTTGGGTTTAAGTTTTGTACATGGTGTGAGATAAGGGTTCAATTCAATCTTTTGCATGCAGATAGCTATCCAGTTTTCCCCACATCTTTTATTGAAGACACTTTGTTTTTTGCCATTGTGTGTTCTTAGTGCCCTTGTCAATAATTTGTTGACCATATGTGTGTAGGTTTACTTCTGGGCTCTCTAATCTGTTCCATTGGTCTATGTGTCTGTGTTTATGATAATACCATGCTGTTTTGATTGCTATATCTTTGTAATACAGTTTCAATTCAGGTAGGTGATGCATCCAGCTTTACTTTTCTTTGTCAGGACTACTTTGGCTATTCAGGATCTTTTGAGATTTCTTGTCAATTTTAGGATTATTTATAATATTTCTGTAAAAATGCCATTGGGATTTTGATAGGAATTGTATTAAATTTCTAGATTGCTTTGTGTACTATGGACATTTTAACATTATTAATTCTATTAAACAGTATTAATTCCAATTCTTTTTTTTTTTTTTTTGAGACAGAGTTTTGCTATTGTTGCCCAGGCTGGAGTGCAGTGGCACTACGTTGGCTCATTGCAACCTCTGCCTCCCCAGTTCAAGCGATTCTCCTGCCTCAGCCTCCCAAGTATCTGGGATTACAGGCATGTGCAACCACACCTGGCTAATAATTCCAGTTCATAAACAAGGGCTATCTTTCCATGTATTTGTGTCATCTGTACTTTTTTAAATCAATGTTTTATAGTTTTCAGTGTACAGGAATTTTACCTGCTTGGATAATTTATTACAAAGTGCCATTTTGTGTGTGTGTGTGTGTGTGTGTGTGTGTGTAGCTATTATAAGTGGAATTGTTTTCTTGATTTTATTTTTGGAGTAGTTTGTTGTTAGTGTGTAGAAATACAATTGGTCTTTATAAGATGATTTTGTAACCTGCAACTTTATTGAATTTGTTTATTAATTCTAACAGCTTTTTACTGGAGCCTTTAGGGTTTTCTTCATGTAAGATCATGTCACCAGCAGAGACATTAACATCTTCTTTTCTGATTTAAGTGCTTTTTACATCATTGTTTTGCCTAATTGTGGTGGTGAGGGCTTCTAGTAACATGTTCCTGATATAGGGAAAAAGTGTTCAGCTTTTCACTGTTAGCAATAGCATGTCATATATAGCTTTTATTATGCTAAGGTAATTTCCTTGTATTCCTAGTTTACTGGGTGTTTTTATCATGAAAGAATGTTGATTTTTTTCAAATGCTTTTTCTGTCCCTATTGAGATAATCATGTTTTTATTCTTCATTCTATTAATGTGGTGTATTATGTTTATTGATTTGCATACATTAAACCATCCTTGCATCTCAGGGATAAATATCACTTGATCATGTTGTAGAATTCTTTTAATTTGCTCTTGGATTGGATTTGTTAGTATTTTGTTGAAGATCTTTGCATCGATATTCATCTGTGATGTAAACCTGAAATTTTATTTTATCGTAGTGTGCTTATGGCTGTGTGAGAGTAATGCTAGCCTATAGTTTGAAATCGTTGCCTCCGTCTCATTTTTTTTGACAATTTTGAGGCTCACCATTAATTCTTTAAATGTTTGATAGAATTTACCCATGAAACCATCTGGTCCTGGAATCTTCTTTGTTGGGAGTGTTTTGATTACTGGTTCAGACTTCTTTATTTCTTATTGGTCTGCTCAAATTTTCTCTTTCTTCATGACTCAGTCTTTGTAGGTTGTATGTATCAAGGACTTCATCCATTTCTTCTAGGTTATCCAGTTGGCTGTTGTATAATTTTTCATAATAATCTCTTATAAGCCAGTACGTTTCTTTAGTACCAGGTATAATTTCTCCTCTCTCATGTATAACTTTATTTGCATTCTTTCTCTTGAGGCCAGGAGTTTGAGACCAGCCTGGGCAACATAGCAAGACCCTGTGTCTCAAAAAAAAAAAAAATACCCAGGTATAATGGTGCTTGCCTGTAGCCTGGGCCACTTGGAAGGGTGAGGTCACTGCTTGAACCAGGAGGTTGAGTTTACAGTGAGCCATGATCACGCCCCTATCCTTCAGCCTGGGTGACAGAGTGAGACTGTCAAAAAAAAAAAAAAAAAAAAGAAGAAGAAGAAGAAAGAAGGAAGAAGAAAGAAAGAGCGGGGGTGATTTGACATAGGAGAAAAAGTACTTGACATTATTATTATTTTTTTTTTTTTTTTTTTTGAGACAGGGTCTCAATCTGTCACCCAGGCTGGGGTGCAGTGGCTTGATCTCGGCTCACTGCAAGCTCCCCCTCCTGGGTTCACGCCATTCTCCTGCCTCAGCCTCCCGAGTAGCTGGGACTACAGGCGCCCTCCACCATGCCTGGCTAATTTTTTGTATTTTTAGTAGAGATGGGGTTTCACCGCGTTAGCCAGGATGGTCTGGATCTCCTGACCTAGTGATCCGCCCGCCTCGGCCTCCCAAAGTGCTGGGATTATAGGCATGAGCCACCACGCCCGGCCTTGCCATTATTTTTTGTGCGTGTGATGAAAATGTTATGGTGAAATCATCCTCATGGAAAGAAATTCTCTGCAGGTTGCTAGGCAAGATTTCATTCAAAGAAGATTTTAGCAGTTTATGAAGTTTCTACCCAAACTTTCTTCTACTTGTCACAAGCTGGAACTTTTTGGCTAAATGCCATCTAAAACTATGATTATTGTATAGGTCCTGGTCTTTCCTTACTTGCTTCCACTAAACCATTGTTTCCAACTTCAGTCATTTACGTACCACCACCACAGTTATTACTGGTTCTTCATACTATCTCTACTAAAGGTAATATTATTCTTTAAACTGACTCATTTTGGGGGTTTATCTGGATTTATTTTAAAATTAAGCTGCAGTAATATGTATAGATTGCTGTTATATATTTTTCTAATCTATTATTAAAATTAAAAATCCCAATATTCTACATAAAAACAGTGTGTATCACTGGGGATATAAATAGCACCCTTTGAGAATTAATGAAATGAAGCAAAGCACTCATTTTATTCCTCTTTCACTTTGTTAAGTCATTTGATATTAAAAACAATTACATGGAGCCGGTCATTCTTTGTGTATATGGGTAAAATGGAGCAGGATATAGCACATGCTGTGGAAATATGATCAAGCAAATAAGAAAAAAATATTAAACACCTGGTGTGTTCTAGGCACTACTGATCCTTCATTTAATAGAATTATTTATCTAGTGAATTCATAAAGGTTATTTATATATTTGGGAGGCAAACCTAAGTGGCATTTTCACCAGTGCTGTTATGCTATTTAATTTTTCTGTTCTTTCTAACCTCAGTGTGCCCAGGTAGAAGAAAGCCTGAACTTAACTTTGTAAGAACAAACTAGTATCTTCACTCCCTAAGTCATCGCTTGTTCCCTTATTATTTGCTTCCTAGAGCTGAATCTAGGGTATGCCTAGATAAGACTGAAAAAGGAGTGTGGCATCTGATGCACTGACATCTTCCACACAGTCAACATTTCAGTATGGATAAACCTTTGTGAATCAGGGTAGTATCTCACCCTGGATATCAGATGGCAGGTTCTAATATTCTTCACTAAATAATTATGTTCGATGATGAGCTCATTTTAAATGAAGAAAAAGTGTCACATGGTCACTTTTTTCTTGAAGAGTAGCACCCTATAATAAAATAGAAGTCCCAATATTTCAAAGCCTTTAGAAAATCTCTTTTACTCACTCCCCTCATTTGAATACTTGCCTAAGAAACAAAAATGGAATTTTCTTAGTGGTATTGTGTTCCTTTAAAGAAAATCTGATATATAGAAGTTAGAATTTCATAAATATAAATGATTGCATTGCCAAGAAACTTCAAGATCCACTCTGAAAATGTGCTTATAGCAAGTCCCCTCCCCATTTGTTCATATAATTCTCTTCAGGAAGGGACAAATTGCATAATATATTGTAGTTGGAGTTTATTACTCTTTAAGTTTTGGCAAATATATCAAGCAAATGTTCACTAATACCTTTTCACCAATACTGGATGGCTTATCATTGTTTGGATTGGAATTGAACTTAGATTTTTCTTTTTTTTTCTTCTAGATACATATATTGGAAATTTGTAGTCAATTTTTTTTACTGTTTTTACATTTTGCATGTAAATATCCCAAACATCCAGGAAATAGTATTTTTCTTCTTGAAATAAGTATCTGGACTCTGAATTTCATTTTAGCTTATTGTCTATTTCCAATCAATACATTCTAGAGAGTCTATTCACAGGAAAACCTGATATAAATATCGCATTTCCTGACTTCACTATGCACAGACCATATTTCTTCTTGACATGTTACTATTTGTTAATTACTTATTATTCTTACACATCACTCTTTTGTAATTTCTAATCTTTCTCTCTTATAGGACCCAGTGGCTGTCTTGATGTCTCACAGCAGGAAGAGACTCTCTCAAATAGGTGTACACATGGGGAGAGAGAGAGCAAGGAGATTGTGATACAATCAGTCACCAGCAAGTTGGCTTGATTTTCTGAATGGAGCGTGGTAGCATGCTATAGAGTCCAAGGAATTTGCCAAATCCGTGTGAGAAGATTTGCCTCTCACATGTGAGAGAACTTTTTGAGAAAAAAAATTCCTGACCCCGTCCCCCTGCCACCACCCGAGTGAGGCAGACTGACAGAGCACATTGGCTTGCTGTGGAGACAAGATCAGGGAAAGCGCCTCTGAAAAGAAAGCATTTTGGAAGTCCTGAAGGTGGAGAAGGTAATCAATCATGTGAAGAGACAAGAGGAAGGGTATAAGCTAGTTAGAAATTAAGGATAGGATGAGGAAAGAAGGAAAGCAAGATCCAGACCACATAAGCGCCTTAGAGGTCATAGAAAGGAGTTCAGATTTTAAACAAAATGTGTAAAAATGAAATTTGGCAAGAGTGGAGTCACCGAGAAAGGACAGAGGCAGGCACTCGTGAATTAATATGGAAGTTCAGGGTAATAGAAGGGTGTGAGATGTTTTTTGGAGGATTTGTTGGATAAATTAGATATGTGGAGTTACAGAAAGGGATGAGAAAAGACTCACTTTTTGACTTTCATTCCTAATCTCTATCCCTCCCTACAGGAGATTTAGAGGAAGAGTGATAAATCAGAAGTCTTCGTCCAAGAATTAGCTTTGCACCATCTACAGACCTAAGCAGCTGCAGGTATGATTTGTTGATAGAGTGGACACTATCGGATGAATACAGACCCATGACCTTTAAATACAATTTCATCATTTATTTAAAAACTACTTTCTTGAATGACTGAACTTACTTATAGTAAAAAAGTAAAAAGAAAACTATCATCAAAAGTATATTGGTCACTGGGTTGGCTTCTCATTGGTAAGTGTGAGGTTTTGAGAGCATTATTTGGTGACAACATCAGCACAGGCAGTTGTGTCTCAGATCTGGAGAGTAAAGTAACTCATGTTGCTTATGATTTACACCACGTCCACAGTGCACCAGCAGAGGTTACCATGAACACTCCCAAAGTCACTGAGGGGACTAATACAAATACTTATTCCTTCTCCTTCAGATCCTGGCTGCCTACAGTTATTTTTTCCTTGCTTCAATCATATACAGTGCACCCACTCAGAACAATTAATTATCTTTGGCTCTTTTAAAATTACTCTCCAATCAAGTAAATATAAAAAGACAGAGTGTTACAAAAAATAATTCCTATCTGGTCCTCTCATTAGCTAGCAATTGCATAAACAGAGTATGATTTGCTCTTTGGACATGAATTTAACAGACATGGAGTCATGCTGTCTCTAAGCTATTCTGATAAAAGTCTTGTTCTTTTCCCGGATTTTATGATGTCATATAATGATCTTTTAACTTACTGTTTCCTCAGCAAATGGTACCACAGCCATTGTGCAGCCCAGATGCATGATTCTACTTAAATTTTTAAAAAGTGTCCGCCTCCAAGATTATGTGACCTTGTAGATACATTTGATTCTCAGGAACATTGCAAAATTCCATAAAAATAATTTAATTAAGGTTTAAAGTATTACAGTATTCTGAAGATAGTGATAGGTAATAGAGAGAGGAATAAAACTTTACTTATACTAGAACAAATAGCTAGAAATATAGGTGTTTTTCGTCATGAATTTAGTGTCGGCTTTCACTATACTGACAACATTTTCCTCCCAAGACTGATAAAAATATAAAGCATTTTCTACACCTGAGAAATGACGACAAAAAGGGAGACGGTCAGAATGAACTGGATAGTACTAGTATTAGTAATAATACTAGCATTAATGTTTAGCAATTAATAATTTATAATACTGTTTTTACCCTTATATTAATGAAACTTATGTTAAGTAACTTGACCTAGCTCACATAGCTTGGGAATCTGCAATCAGGATTAGAACAGAATTTTAAACTCTATACTTTTCTCAATATGGCATCTGATTTCCAAAGTTAGCTATGATAGTCAATAAACAATTTGAAAAGTTGTCTCCATCATCTTTTGGCATCAATTTTTTTTGTTTTTCCTGTGGTCACTGTTACCCCCACTATTGCATAAGATTGAAAAGCAGTTTCAACAAGGAATAAAGCTTGTTCTCAACTTTGAATTGTCCAGTTGACAAAGCTGAGACCTGAGTTGAGGGTAGAAAAAAACTAACCCTGTTGCTGCTATCATCATAATTTCAACTGTAGAATTGGGATCAGATCCGATGTACTTATAGTAGGATCATGAACAGCATGTTAGAGCTGGAGTTGTGCACAGAAGCCAACAAATCTGATCCCATCAAAGTAGACATGGCTGTAATTTGCTTTGCAAATAACAAATAATAGAATAAAACAATTCATCAGTAAAAGGGGAATCGATTAGAACGCATAATTAAGGAGCAGATTTCAATCTAGTTGGATTCAAAGGCTCAAATGGTGTCATCAGAATTCGGCCTCTTTCTCTCTCTCTCATCTGTTTTTGTTAGTTCTCTGGCAGCTCCAGGTTTACATCTTCACAGCATCAAATTAAACGTTTACTCTAGAAAGTAAAATTACTAGCTTTGATTTGAAGTACTTGGGTTAAATACTGAACCTACAACAAATTACTGATTTACACATCCATCAGCAATCTTGCCCCCACCCAAACCACGTGGGAAGAGAGTGGAATGAGAAATGGGTTCCTAATGAACACAGAGGACTCATTTCTTTCAAGAAAGACAGCCGGATGTATTCAGAAGAAGCCCTGGAGTCTACATACGGCCAAGGAGAAGTTGAGAGGGAGCAGGAACCAGTATCCAAATTAGAACTGTAATATTCACACTAGTTTTCTCTCCTCGACACCTCACAGCTTCTATGGAGAATATTACAAGGTTGGAGGTCCCCACATCATCACCTAGATGGCCTTTTCCAATTTTCCTTGGGATACAGAAAATGAAGGAAATTGATGTTCTGCAGGACAGGCTATGTGGTAAAGCAGGGGTATCTAAACTTTTGGCTTCCCTGGGCCACATTGGAAGAAGAAGAATTGTCTTGGGCCACACATAAAATACACTAACACTAACGATAGCAGATGAGCTAAAAAAAATTTTGTAATATTTTAAGAAAGTTAATGAATTTGTGTTGGGCTGCTTTCAAAGCCACACTGGGCTGCATGTAGCCCTTGGGCTGCAGGTTGGACAAGTTTGTGGTAAAGAAATATGGATAAAGTATGAATTGTGCAAAGTTGTAAATACACTTGAACTAGATTTAACTCACAAAGGAATCTTTTTCAGTCTACTCTTCTGATAACACTGACCTTCCTCTAATAGAAAGGTTACAGCTTTCAGTTAGATGACACATTTTTTTTCCAGAGGGTTAGGGATAAACATAACTTTTTTTCAAACCTATCTCAGCTTTTTACTATCTATCTTGAACCAATAAAATAATCAAGATTGTGGCAAGGACAATGCAATCCCTCTTTCCTTATCACATTCAGCATTGTGTCTCTGATGTCTGTCTCTTTTTTCCCTGCAGTTTCTGAGTCTCCGTGCTTCAGTTTCATGTGTCTGTCTTCTGAGGAGGTCATCTGCCAAGCTACATCATGGCAGACCTAATGATAGGCTTTATTACTCTTTCCTGGCAGCTGCCTGTGCTTTCTTTCCTTTGTGGGGCAAGGAGGAGGTTCATTCTCACCCTGTGTTCTCTGCTTATCAATTCTATGTAAGAGAAGACGGGAGGAGAAAAGCAGGCAATGTAGTGTATGTCATTCTGTTAACAGGGGAGGCAGGAGTAAAAACAAAAGTAAATCTTCCCTCAATTCTTAATGTTCCCGAATCCATAGTGGATTGTTTTAGCACCGTGGAGATCCCTACCAGGTGTCCTTGTTCCAAATTCTAACCATGAAAGATCAGTTATAAGCCAGCTTTACTAGCCAGTTTTATTCCAATGATTTTGCTTACAAAATGGTTCCAGGTATCTAGTACATAAGTTATGTCTGATTAGAAGTGAACTGTCTGCAATGAAATATAGATATTTCATATTTGGTTTGGGAAAATCTGAATAAATTAGGTAGCTATGACCTACTTTCTCACAGGATCCAAACCATCAGCCCTGGGGCCACTATGAAAACTTGACCATTTCACATATAGTCAACGGAGCCAGATATTGGCATCACTCATTTGAATCCTTGATTAAAAGTATTATTATACATTTACAGTGATCAAAATAATATAATGGTTTGTTGTATCTTCCAAAAATGGCCAGAGAAATATTATCCACCTTTTTCCTAAGTGTTGGCACTTCCCCATCAAGACATGAAGTCTCTATCGCCCTCTCTTAAAACTAAACTTTGGCACTTCTCGATCAAGACATGAAATCTCTATCCTTTTCTCTTGAAACTAGATGGGCTTTTGTCAATGTCTCAATGAATAGGTGAAGCAGAAGTAGCCTTGTATGATGTTTGACACTAGGACATAAAAGGTAATACAGCTTTCTCCTGAACTTCTTGGGACACTTGCCATTAGAGCCCAGACATCATTTGGTGAATAAGCTTGGACAAAAAGTTTGGGACAGTAAATAATTGGACCAGGTTTAGTTGATTTTTAAAACCAATGAAAAGATGTTAATATCATGAATTAGAACTGATATTCTGGGGAAAATATTAAACTCCCTATTAAGGATAAATTTTCCTTCCTCCCTCCCTCCCTTCCTCCCTTGATCCCTCCTTCCCTCCTTTTTTTATTCCTTCCTTCCTTCCTTCCCTTCTTTCCTTCCTTCCTTCCTTCCTTCCTCCCTCCCCCGCTCCCCCTTCCTTCCTTCCTTCCTCCCTCCCTCCCCCTTCCTTCCTTCTTCCCTCCCTTCCTGCCTTCCTTCCTTCCCTCCCTCATTCCCTCCTTCCCTCCTTCCTTCCCTCTCTATTTCCTTCACTACTTCCTACTTACTTCCTCATCTGCCAAGCTGAACACATTTTTGCTAGAAATACAGGAAATAAACTGCTTCACCAAAGTCCCACTTTCTCCTAGGTGTGTGTAGGACAACTTGGCATAGGACCAAAGTGGCCTGAAAGAGTTAAAGAATCGTCCCCAAGATGTATTTCACAATAGATACATTTTATCATATTTTAAAGCATCATAAATATGTTATTTAGTTGGTGAAAATATGTATATTTTCTCCTCTGCTTATTTCTTGATAGAGTTCATGGCTATCCTATCTTCCTCTGACCCTTTTTAAACTTCAGTAAATGTCTATGTGCATTACTGTGAAATCTCCAAAAGACTGTTTGTAACATTTTCTCAAAATAGCATTTCCTGTAAGGACCATCCATTTATCCACCCATCCATGAATTAGTACACTTAACCCATATATGTCAAGTGTCCATTAGGTACAGGGTACTGGGGATCCAAAGTCAGGAGTTAGAAGACTTGCCCTTACAAATATCATAGTCTCATGCAAGAGATAGAAAAGCAAACATATAAATTAATTGATTAATTAATTCAACAAACATTTATCAAGCTCCTACTGTATTTCCAGGATTATGACAGACTCCGGAGTTCACAGCAATAAGAAAGGTAGATACAGCCTTTGTCTTATAGGTAAGGGATTAGGATAGAAAACCAAATAATAACAACAGTACAAAATCCAATAAAGAGTTTAGAGAAGACCTTCTAAGAAAGGGTGTCAATTCTTTGGCTTCCCTGGGCCACACTGAAAGAAGAACAATTGTCTTGGGCCACACATAAAATACACTAACACTAATGATAGTTGATGAGCTAAAAAAAAAAAAAATTGCAAAAAAATCTCATAATATTCTAAGAAAGTTTATGAATTTTTGTTGGGCCGCTTTAAAACTGTCCTGGGCCACATGTGGCCTGCAGGCCATGGGTTGGACAAGCTTGTCCTAAAGGAAGTGAAGTATTAGCTGAAACCTGTGGACAAATTGGAGTGAGCCAGGTGAAGGCAGATTTAGGAAGAGAGTACAAGTTAAGAAGGGAAGCAGGTGTGAAGATCTAGAGGCGAGGAAGAGAATGGTATGTGCATTTGAAAAACCAAAAAAAGTTCAGTAAGAGAAGGATGATGCCTGGATGGAGATGATGGCGAGAAATAAGCCTGGAAAAGCGGGCCGTCTCAAAGGTAAAGGGAAACCATTGAAAAGATGAAGCACCCTGGGAATAATGAGATAATTCTATGTAGACTCTTATGACTGCAAGATGATGAATAAATCTTCATGGAGCAGGCTTAGAATCAGGAGCCCTGTGAGATGGCTGTAGGGACAATCTTGGACAAAGGTCATGATGGTTAGTATGAGGATGGTGACAGTGATGAATAAAAGTGTACATGTTTAAAATCTGGAGATATAATATGTAGGGCATTTTTATTTGATGGGTTAGATGTCAAGGATGGAAACATGAAGAGTCAGAATAAATTCCGGGTTTCTAGAGGAAGGTTGTCATACCACTGAAGGCTAACCCTTCCTTAGGAAGGAGATTGGGACCAGGTGCAGTGGCTCACGCCTATAATCCCAGTACTTTGGGAGGCCAAAGCGGGCAGATCACAAGGTCAGGAGATCGAGACCGTCCTGGCCAACATGGTGAAACCCCATCTCTACTAAAAATACAAAAATTAGCTGGATGTGGTGGTGAGTACCTGTAATCCCAGCTACTTGGGAGGCTGAGGCAGGAGAATTGCTTGAACTGGGGAGTCGGAGGTTGCAGTGAGCTGAGATCACACCACTGCACTCCAGCCTGGTGACAGAGTGAGACTCCATCTCAAAAAATAAATAAATAAATAAATAAATAAAGGAAGGAAGGAAGGAGATTGGATCTGGAAATAAGATAATGGGTACAGTTTGGGTTATATTGAATCTGAGTTTTCTGTAAGATATCCCAGTAGAAATGTCAAGTTATAGTCAATAGAGACAAGTTGGAAGTTCAATATATATATCTGGAACTCAGCAAGAAAAAAATGGACTAAAGCTAAATATCTAGGAACTATCAACATATAGAAGATGATAATAGAAGCCCTGAGAGTAGTAAATATATAAGGTCAGAGAAAAAGGCCTGGTGCAGAATGAGAGAGAAAACTAAGTTTTAGGGGAGATGTTGGATATCTAGATAGACTCACTGGGGAAAAGAAACCAGGAGAATGTGGAACCTAAGAAACCAAACACATTGCAAATATTTATATATTTAGAAAAAATATACCTAAGTTTTAGGAGTATCATCTGGCAGACGTTGAGAACTTTGGACTAACCTAAGGTAGTGGCATTGGTGACGAAGAAGAGAAAACGTGCACTTGGGAGATAAAGTGGGCCGGGCTTGGAAATGAATGGTTTCTAAGGATAAGGGAGGAGTAAAGTAGTAATTCCCTGTTTGTTCCAGGCATCAAGGGCAATTGTAGAGGCTTCCCCACCAGTCAAGTCTTATGAGGGTTTATTCACACTGAGTGTTTAAAGAACACACAGGCAGGATGTCTATATATCTTTGTGTGTCTTAAAAAGAGTCTGTTTTTAACACAGTGAGTTCTCACTGTGTGACCTTTGCAATGTACTAAGAACTACACAGTGAGATACTTGCAGGTGCTTTCTAGAAAGGGATTGACAACTCTGCAGGTCTCCAGATGACACATTTCCTGACTATTCTTAAGTTGGCTTTGGGGGTTACATCCATAAGAATACATCTGTTCTGCTTTCTCCTGACAACCAAAGACAAAACGATTATTCGAGATTCCTCCACAAAATGCATCCTTCAGATTTAATTTTTTAGTTGGCTATGAACTAACTTGATCCAAAACGGAGGGGAGTATTCTGAAATTCTTAACAGCTTTCAGCCTGGTTATTACTTAGGGCAGGCACGAGATGTCTTCCTTCCTTCTTTCTTTCCTTTCTTCCTTTCTCCCCCGCTCCCCCCGCTCCTCACCCCCTTATCTCTTCTCTACCTTTGGACAATTGACAATCGTAGCTTAATGTTCTAATATCAAAGGCTTAAGAAAATAAGACAAAGCAGAGGAGAATACAAGCTCTACATGCATAGAGAGATAATAGAAGGCTCCTGGCCTGTAGAGCCAAAGAGCAGGACACTGCCTGTGGCAAGGTCTCCTTGTGTGCAGGTAGGAGACTTATTAATCTGTTGCTACCCAAGCGCCTAAAGCTTTTAGCACCCTTGGATAGAACTCATGCAGCTTTAAAGACAGAATCACTTGAACATTCTCTATGGTCAATTAAGCCAGAAAATGGGTTAGCAACTAAGCACATAAAATGTTCTAACCTGTTTGTGTATAAAAGTCAACATTATATTCATCTGGATTTTAAGAAGCTGAGAAATTGCTTTATCACTAGACACTCAGAAAGCTGAGCAAATGGTTACTTCCACAAATGACAGGTAGTCTATGTTCACTCACTTTAGTATTATTTCACTTCTGGACTGACTGTAAATCTTTTGTCCTCTGGATCAGTGTCTATTTTTTCATCAGAACAAATCACACTGACATTTTAATGAAAATGAGCAAAAAACATTGTACACATTTTCTTTTCATTATCCATGATCCATTTTATATATTTACTGCAAATAGCCTTGCAGTAAACATGTCATAATTTTAATGAGTCACATGTGTTGCTAATTAAAAGGCTTTATTAGGCTGGATTTCTTTTTCTTTTTTTTTTTTTTTTGAGACGGATTCTCACTCCGTCTCCCAGGCTGGAGTGCAGTGGCGCGATCTCGGCTCACTGCAACCTCCGCCTCCCAGGTTCAAGCAATTCTCCTGCCTCAGCCTCCCGTGTAGCTGGAACTACAGGTGCCGGCCACTATGCAAGGCTAATTTTTGTATTTTTAGTAGAGACGGGGTTTCACCATATTGGTCAGGCTGGTCTCGAACTCCCGACTTCAGGTGATCCGCCCGCCTCAGCCTCCCAAAATGCTGGGATTACAGGCATGAGCCACCGCGCCCGGCTTAGGCTGGATTTCATATACTCTCTAGTAGCCCTACAATTTATCAGGCTTTCTTTCCTCTACTGCCTTAGTGAGTCTATAGCCTCTTTGAACTCATCATCCTTTCCAACCTCCATGCTTTTCTCAATGCACTAGGGTAGGTTTTCATAAAATTCTGCCATCTATGAAGGTTATATTGCCCAAGAACTGAACCAAGTGAATATTATCTTGAAAACTAGCACTGTATTATGTTTAGTGAGTGCAATAGAACTCTCTTGCAGAAAGCCTACAAAATTGAAAGCTGAAAACTGTGACTGTTGGAGATAAAAAGCACAAAGATAAAAAAGAAAATAGAAAACAAAACAAAACAAAACAAAACTTGAGCCTCTTTCCTGAAACCCCCAGTGGTGAAAAAAAAAAAAAAATGAAGAAGAAAAATGGGATGTGAAGCGCCTATGATCCATTTTTTTTTCAAATCTAAAATACATGTCAAGTAAACATTTTACAAAATCAGTTATTCTTCTCAGATGACACCAATACACTGGAACAAAATACTTTGTTAGGTTTGGATCTGATCCCCTGGGGTGTACAGACTGCCTTCTGTCCTTAAATGAGATGTCTGCCTTCCATTACTGCTATATTGAAATAACTAGTGAAAAGAACATGAATGCCTGAAGTGCAGAAGTCGCTTCATTTATTCATGCATTCATTCACTCATGTGTCTAACATATTTCTTTTGAATGTCATATTTCTTTTGATGCATCCACAGTCTGCAGCAGACTGTAGATGCAGGAGTAGACAAAACAGTGTTTTTGACTTAATGGCGCTTACTTTGTAGTAGGAGCCAAGAGACAATAATTAAATAAGCATATAAAGTATTTTAAGAGAGTGAGAAATACATTAATTGAGTATTTAAGGAGAGTGATAGAGCGACAAAGGAAAAACCTTGATTCCCTTCTCTCAAATCCCATATTCCATCTATTAGCAAAACCTGTTAGCCCTGCCTTCAAAATATATTCAGAATCTGACTCATTCTAAACTGTGATCATAAACATCCTGGTCTAAGTCAGCATCCTCTTTCTCCAGTGTTGACACAGCAGCCTCCTAACTGTTTTCTTGGCTTCAGTCCTCATCTTCCCTATGATCTATTTTCGTGCAACCAGAGTAATACTTCTAACACTGAATCAGATCATGCTACTCAGTCCACTGCCTTCTGATCTCAGAGTAAATGCCAAAGTCCCAGCAATGTCTTCAAGGCCCTTCATTGGCTGCCATCCCTCCACCTCTGCAACCTGTCATAGCCCACGCTGCTCTAAAATTCTGGCATCCTTGTAATTATTTAAGCACAGCAGCCATGCTCCTGCCTTAGGCTCTGTGGTGGGTAGAATTCCAAAATGGTCCCCCAAGGTTCCTGGACCCTGATGTACACACAGCAACTGTCAGCTATTTAATCGAACATGAATTTAGATACAGCTGTGAAGGGATTTTTTGTGTGTAACTAAAGTCTCAAATTTGTTAACTTTAAAACAGGGAGATTATCCTGGGGGAGGGGAGAGAAGGGAACTTACCTGATTTCATGAGACTTTAAATCTGGGTTTAGAGGTCAGGAGCAGAGAAAGTCAGACACAAGGGGATTTGATGTTTAAGGATTTGATGTTAAGGAGTTCTCTGTTGCTAGCTTAAAGATAAAGGGGGCCGCATGGCAGTGAACGCAAATGACTGTTAGTAGGTGAGAGCAGCCCCCGACTGACAGCCATCAAGGAAATGGCTCTGATCACCACAAGGAACTGAATTCTGTCATCAACCTGAGTGGGATTGGAAGAGGATCCTGAGCCCGAGATGATGTAGCAGCCCAGCCAACACCTTGATTTCAGCCATGTGAGACCCTGAGCAGGGAACCCAGTGGCGCTGTGCCTAGACTTCTAATCTGTAAGGAACCATGAAATGCTACATGTGTGTTGTTTTAAGCCGCTATGTTTGGAGTAATTTGTTATGCAGAACTACAAAACTAACAGAAGCTCTTTGCATTTGCCATTCCTCTTTCCTAGAATGTTTTCCTCAGTTATTCTTCAGAGACCTCTCTGGCTTTCTCCCTCACTTCCTGCAGGTTTCTGATTAATTACCATCTTGTTATGTTATGAGGCCTTTCATAACACAGAGTGGCCTGACACTCATATATTGGGTAATTTGAGGATTTGAGTAAAGTGACTGTAAAAGTGTAGTTGTTACCAAGCCATCAATGGTCTTGCTGCCCAATGCACATAGCGGCCAATATCATGGTAGTAGCTTTTGAGAAAAGAAAAGCTTTATTGTGAATTGACTGGCAAGGAGCCAGGCAGAAACACTCAAACACCCTAATCTGTCTTTCCAGTCTGAGGTCTGGGGCTGGTTTTACAGGCAGAGGATAACAAGGTATAATCTGATTGGAATCTTCCCATGGGGTGACACCAGGGCTCAATCTAATTGGATCATGGATTATGCCATGTGGTGTCCTCTTAATTTGGTCCCCGTTCCTTGGTCTGAGCACTTAGGTTCCATGTGGTGGCACACTTGGTTCATGCTCAGTTGTGTAGCTTGCAACCTAGGGTCCGTGTCAACTGAAAAACAACTCACAACTTTTATTACACTAAGTTGAACCAGGTTGAGCTGGTTTTATGGTTACATAGGCAGGTTATAGAGAAAACAGAGTAGTACCCTGGCATTAATGGGAGGGGATCAAGGGGGAAAAAGGTGATGGGAATTTGGGACATGGCTGTGTAGCGAGAACTATCCAGCAGGAGCTGGGACCTTCCATACAGACGTACAGCCAGGGGGAGAAAGCCATGAAAGTATCACTCCTCGGCGGCTCTCCTCCATGCCTACTGTCCAACACTCTCGCTGGAATATAAGTGTTATGAGGGCAAGTATTTGACCACGTGTGTTCCCTGTTTTATACCCGGGGCCTAGAACAGTGCTTGAATATAGTGTTCAACCTTCTTCAAGTGAATGCATGAGAAGGTAGAGAGATATTATCATAGACTGGGTAACAGAGATTTCTCTAACACTTGAGCTAAGATATAACTGATGAGAAGGAGGTGGCCAAGAGCAGAAAAAGGATATGAAATTCTGGATGGAGGAAATAGAAAACATCCAGGCCCTAAGGAGGAAATGAGTTTCTATGTTTGAGGAACAGTGTAGACATGCAGCTGCATTGAGATTGAGTGTTGGAAATAATGCTTGATGTGAAAGAGGTAGGCAGAGACTAACTCATAGAGTGTCTGGTAGGACATGTTAAGTGATAGGGTTTGGATTTGTGTCCCTGCCAAAACTGGTGGTGAATTATAATCCCCCATGTTGAAGGTGGGGACTGGTAGGAGGTGACTGAACCATGGGGGTGGATCCCTCATACTTTGGTGCTGTTCTCATGGTAGTGAGTTCTTTGCAAGATCTGGTTGTGGTAAAGTGTGACACTCCCTCCCCCAACCTCTTCCTTCTGCTTTCACCATATAATGTGCCTTCTATCACTTCACAGTCTAGCATGATTAAAAGTCCCCTGATGCCTCCCCAGAAGCCAAACAGACTCTGATGCCGTGCCTGTACAGCCTGCAGAACTCTCAGCCAACTAAACTTCTTTTCTTTATAAATTACCCAATCTCAAGAACTTCTACATAGCAACACAAGAATAGACTAGTATAGCAAGGAATTTGCATTTAATTTTAAATACCAGAAAAAGATGTTGTGGGGTTTTAAGCTGAGAAGAGAAGAGACACTGTGTATTTTACATTGTTAATGTCCAGAGAAAAAATCCAAATATAAGGTAATAACTGAATAGCTGTGTTTGTGAGTCAAATCTTTGCCTCTCGGTTCTAATACATCCGTTTCTAGGTATAGTATCTTAATGAAGTCTCCCAGTTTTTATTTCCCCATGCCTTTGGTGTTTTTCTATCCTCCACACCTGACAGGAGACTTTATGTGGGATGCACTCTGCAGCTCTTTGATTAGAATCTTCCAATTTTAATTCTCAAAAATCCCTCAAGTGTTGTCTTGGGTACTGTACAAAGATGGCAGAGCTGTATTCTATTTTATCTTCAGGGTCTAGAAGAATATCTGGGCATAGTAAGTGCTCAGTACTTAATACCTTTTAGAAAATTTTATTAGCCCTTGTTTGTCTAACTTAGTAAGAATAAAATACCCATGATCGGGCAGTTTGTGATCAAATCCCAGCATAGGATCTTCCTAGCAATACAACATTGAACAAGCCTTCAGTTTCCCTCCGTTTTAGTTTGTAATCTGCAAAATGGCATGGATAATATTATTTTGGCAGTAATTAATACATTAAATGAGGTGATATCTACAAAGTCCTAGCACATCGTTATGATTAATAAATGAGGCATTATTCTTCACTATTATTAGATATTGCAGGTGGAACGCAGTGAGTTAAAGGAAACAAGATTTTGTACTTCTTCTCTCACCTACTCACTCCTACCCCCAGAAAAGGGAGCTAGCATTGGCTATATATATACATATATAAAGGGGAGTTTATTAAGTATTAACTTACATCATCACAAGGTCCCACAACAGGCTGTCTGCAAGCTGAGGAGCAAGGAGAGCCAGTCCAAGTCCCAAAACTGAAGAACTTGGAGTTCGATGTTCGAGGGCAGGAAGCATCCACCAGGGGAAAAAGATGTAGGCTGGAAGGCTAGGCCAGTCTCACCTTTTCACATTTTCCTGCCTGCTTTCTATTCGTTGGCAGCTGATTAGATTGTGCCCACCAGATTAAGGGTGGGTCTGCCTTCCCCAGCCCACTGACTCAAATGTTAATCCCTTTTGGCAACACCCTCACAGACACACCCAGGATCAATACTTTGTATCCTTCAATCCAATCAAGTTGACAGTACTAACCTACTAACCATCACAGTGGGAAAATGCTTCTTCTTTTTTTTTTTTTTTTTTTTTTTGATCTACGGAGTCTGGGTCTGTCACCCAGGCTGGAGTGCAGTGACACAATCTCTGCTCACTGCAAGCTCCGCCTCCCGGGTTCACGCCATTCTCCTGCCTCAGCCTCCTGAGTAGGTGGGACTACAGGCGCCTGCCACCAAGCCCAGCTAATGTTTTGTATTTTTAGTAGAGACAGGGTTTCACCATGTTAGCCAGGATGGTCTCGATCTCCTGACCTCGTGATCTGCCCGCCTCTGCCTCCTGAAGTGCTGGGATTACAGGCTTGAGCCACCACGCCCGGCCGAAAATGCTTCTTATGTCTAGGAGTGGTGAGCACCAGTGCCCATTCCCACAGTGCTGCTTCAGAGGAGCTGCACAGGCCTGGGGAGCCTGGGGGCCTAAAGTGTGAGAGGTGTGGCTTTGATAACTTTATTGAAATGGCCCTGGGAGCAATAGTAAGCATAAAGGACTAGTCTGTCTGCAGTGCTCTATACTGAACAATTTACATAGTGATATTGACCATGATTGAACAGGCCCTCCACCTGTTTTCCATACACCACACAGTGTCCCTGGAATCTTGTACAACCTAAAAAGATCACCTAAAACTGATACCTTACAACGTGAGTCAAATTGCTTTCTTATCACCCTGGTTAGAGAACTCTCCAAGTGAGATTGAATTTCATGTAGAAAAATAATGTGGTGGAGTAAAATTAAATGCTAAACTATTTCAACAGTGATGATGTAGATGGTAATTAGTAAATATTCAAAGGAGCGAATCTGCGTTCCCCATTTTTCTGTGCACCATTTCCAACTTTAAGCCAAATTCGTATTGTAGACCGATGACATTCGTTGTCTCAGAATGAAAGATTTCTGAAGAAAAGAAGAGCTAATGGAAGGGTATGGAGGCTTCCCCCCCCCCCCCGCCAACTCTTTTTATCATAGGATCATCGAGACAGAAGGGATCTCAGAAGGCATTTTAATCCCCTACTACTTGTCTCTGAGAATGGCTGACAGCATTATTTCTTCCTGCCACTTTCCTCTGGGATTATTCGGCTTACTGAAATCTGCTATTTACTTTATAGGTTTATACAATAAAAAGTATTTAGATGAGCGGAAGTGCCGCTCCTTAAAAATGTATGTAATTCCAGTTGGCTTTTTAAATGGCTATCTTTGAAATGCAGAAATGCATAATAAAATCAGCAATGTTTCAGTGAGTGAAAATATTGAATGTTCCTTTGTTACACTGGGTATCTCTGAACAACTGGAATGCATTCGCAATGCTTGCTGGTCTCCTGAGAGACATGCATCAAAAGAGTGCTCTTGTTGGTGGGCTGGTTTGATGACATAGAGGCATTCTTATGTTTGAAGCATCTCAGTAGTTTTATAAATTAAAAAAAAATGTGATTTCTCTTTTAGTGATGAAGCACTCATTGTATTCTGATGAATTCTGATTCTTTGATTCAATGAGTTCTGATCTAGTTTACAAAGTTTTTAAGACTAGATTACTGAAGACAAACTTCTCAGCTCCTGGATTATGTAGGACAAGGATTACTGCTTCTGCAGATTCAGCAAGTTGCTGTTCTGAGGAAGTATGCACAGTGGAAAAACCACAGGCAGTGGGGTTGAATTGCCCGGGCTTAGAACACAGCTCCACTGCGTTCTATCTGTGTAAACTTGTATTCTTCTGAAAGCTCACGCAGAGACAGGGACTTGGGTGTGGGTACTTAACCTGGGAAGTGATTCCAAGAAGGTACTTAACCTGAGAAGTGATTCCAAGATGAAGAAAAAGGAAAAAAGCCAATGACTGGTTAGTGCTGTGGACAACCAGGACTCAATCCAACCAGGCCTCTCTGAGATTCCCTATAAAATGTGCTTTGGAATAGCCACATGGAGGGATGGGGAAGCTGGGCTGGGTATTCACCCATACCTGTTTCTCAAGAACTGAGGGTTCTTCCTGGGGTGTTAAATTCCAGGTACTGCCCAACTGTCCTGCCCAGGAGCTGCTAAAGCTCTCAGAAAACTCCCAGGCAGAGAATCAGAGAAAGGCTGACACTTATTGAGGAGGTGGGGCAGGGGGACTCTCAGTGCAAATAGGGGACTTCAGAGGTGGGTTGGGGGATATGAGAGGTGAATAAACAGTGTCTCCTACAGTCTTTGCATGCATAATCAAAGGATTTTGTAAGAATGAGTCAATTTGGGAGGAAAATCATACTTAGCATAGTCTACCAACTTGTATACAACACCTATGGAGAATACAATACGATGTTTGCCAGGTAAAGCGTTCTGTCTAGCCTTCAGTACCTTCCCATTAACTTGTATGGTAAGGGAGTAAAACTAAGAAGTGTGGCATCACTGTTTTCTCATACGACATGCCCTGAGATGTGTGCTTTGGGCTTCAGGGGCTCCTGAATGGTTCTAGAAGATTCTGAATGTATTTTTAGCAGGTAACTGGTATTGTAAAGCAGCAGCTTGGCATCTTCCTGTTTTTACTCTGCATAGATCAGAGTTGTCCTGCTCCGTGACTGTGATCTCTATGTGTTGCATCGATGGGATGCTGTTTTGAAGTCTCTGAGGTAGGGAGACACTCTTAGGATCAAAGGAGAATTGAAAATAATCTCTCCTTCTATGAGGCTTTGGAAAGTTGTGTATGACACCATTAGCCATGTTCCATGCAGCCTTGGTTAAGAAGCATCTTGGGGCTGCTACCAAGTATTTCATGCCCAATTTAATCTAGGCTGTATCTGTAGGTAAGTAAAGTATTATTAACCTCATTTTCCAAATGAGGCAACTGAGGTCCAAAACATTGATCCATGCATCAGAATCACCTACTGCGCTCATTAAAACAAATGGCTGGGCCCCACCCTAAGAGCTTCTGAGTGCTGATTCTTGATCTAGAGTGGCACCTGAGAATTTGCGTCTCTAACAAGTTCTTAGGTAATGTGCGGCTGGTCTAGGGACCACACTTTGAGAGCTGCTGAAATATTTTATACATATGTGTGTGTATGTGTGTGTGTAGTGTATCTCGGTTAATGTTTGTCTTTGCAGCTGGATGATCTAAGCACTAGAGACCATGTCTGTCTTATTCACTGGTCTTTCTGTAGCAAGAGAGGATGTGTGAATAAAATTCCGGGTGAAGCTTAACTATTGCCTGTGAACAGACGATGTGTTCCTGCCTGGAATGTCTATTTCTAAGGTGCATTTTTTGAGCTCTTCTTTTCCAGACTCTAGTCTCCTCCTCACCATTGATACCTATTTTTTAAATCCTACTGAGTCAATTCCCATTCCAGGTGGCTGTTGACTTGCTGGTCTCTGATTAGACATATTTTCTAAGCAAGTTGAGCTCAGGGGTCCCTTATGCTTTCTCTTGACTGATTTGCTTTACTTCGGCTCCACTATCTCTAGTCCATGGTCGATGTGTTATCTCTTGTCTCTATTTAACCTCTGGCTCTTAAGGAGCATAAAAGATTGATTTAGAAAACCACAGCCTATCTGGGTCTCATCATTAGAAACTTCTCTGAATGAAGCAGGAAAGAAGCCAGTAGTTTTCTAGTCCCCTTGAGGGGATGGTATTATTAAAACAAAAACAATATTTGCCTTTTATTTCTTTCTTCATAATTGTCAGTGCCCTTAAGCTGCCTTCTAACACAAATGCTGTGTTGGAGAAAAATCTAAATGATAGTAAGATACTTCTCCTTAGAGTATTTTATGAGGAAGCCATGGTTTTCCTGAAATCTTGGCTTCAGAAGATGTACATGGAATCATCCATGGGGATTTAGAATGCAGATTCCTGGGTCCCAACCCAGTTGTATTGAATTGGAAGCAAACTCTCTGTGGAGAAGGCCCAGGAATCAGCACCCCTGGGGACTGCTGTGACCAATATGTGAGAACAACTGCGATAGACCATGGGCTGGCAGACCTTTTCTGTAAAAGGCCAGATAGTAAATATTTTCAGCTTTGCTGGGCACATGGTCTCTCCTATGAGTACTCAACTCTACCAGTGCAGCACAAAAACAAACATAGCAATATGTAAATGTGTACTAGTCCATTTACATGCTGCTGATAAATACATACCTGAGGACTGGGCAATTTAAAAAACAAAGAGGTTTATTGGAATCACAGTTCCACGTAGCTGGGGAGGCCTAACAATCATGATGGAAGGTAAAAGGCACATCTCACAAGACCGCAGACAAGAGAATATAGCTTGTTCAGGGAAACTCCCATGTTTAAAACCATCAGACCTCATGAGACCCATTCATTATCAGAACAGCACAGGAAAGATCCACTCCATGATTCAGTCATTTCTCACCAGGCCCCTCCCACAACACATGGGAATTATGGGAGATACAAGATGAGATTTGAGTGGGGACACAGAGCCAAACCATATCATTCTGGCCCTGGTCCCTCTCAAATCTCATATCTTCACAGTTCAAAAACCAATCATGCCTTCTCAACAGTCCCCCAAAGTCTTAACTCATTTCATCATTAACTCAAAAGTCCACATTCCAAAGTCTCATCTGAAACAGGGCAAGTTCCTTCTGCCTATGAGCCTGTAAAATCAAAAGCAAGTTAGTTACTTTCTAGATACGATGGGGTACAGGCATTGGTAAATACAGCCATTCCAAATGGGAGAAATTGGCCAAAACAAAGTGCCTACAGGCTCCATGCAAGTCTAAAATCCAGCAAGGCAGTCATATCTTAAAGCTCCAAAATGATCTTCTTCGACTCCATGTCTCACATCCAGGTCACGCTGATGCAAGAGGTGGGTTGTCATGGACTTGGGCAGCTCTGCCCCTGTGGTTTTTCAGGGTATATCCCCCCTCCTGGCTGCTTTCACAGGCTGGTGTTGAGTGTCTGTGGCCTTTCCAGGCACACAGTGCAAGCTGTAGGTGGATCTACCGTTCTGGGATCAGGAAGACGTTGACCCTCTTCTCACAGTTCCACTAGGCGGTGCACCAGTAGGGATTCTGTGTGGGGGCTCTGACCCCGCATTTCCCTTCCACACTGCCTTAGCAGGAGTTCTCCATGAGAGCCACACCCCTACAGCAAACTTCTGCTGGACATCCAGGCATTTCCATACATCCTCTGAAAACTAGGCATATGTTCCCAAACCTCAATCCTTTACTTCTTTGTACCTGCAGGCTCAACACCATGTGGAAGCTGCCAAGGCTTGGGGCTTGCAACCTCTGAAGCCACATCCTGAGCTGTACCTTGGCCCCTTTTAGTCGTGGCTGGAGCAGCTGGTAAGCAGGACACCAAGTCCCTAGACTTCACACAGCAGGGGGACTCTGAGCCAGCCCACAGAACCATTTTTTCTTCCTGTGCTTCTGTGCCTGTGATGGGAGGGGCTGTTGTGAAGACCTCTGACATGCACTGGAGACATTTTCTCCATTGTCTTGGGGATTAACATTCAGCTCCTCATTACTTCTGCAAATTTCTGCAGCTGGTTTGAATTTTCTATCACATTTTCAGGTGGCAAATTTTCTATACTTTTATGCTCTGTTTCCTTTTAAAACTGAATGCCTTTAACAGCACCCAAGTCACCTCTTGAATGCTTTGACATTTTTTCCCCCAGATACCCTAAATCATCTCTCTCAAGTTCAGATTTCCACAGATCTCGGTCAGGGGCAAAATGCCACCAGTCTCTTTGCTAAAACATAACAAGACTCATCTTTGCTCTAGTTCCCAACAAGTTCCTCATCTCCATCTGAGACCACCTCAGCCTGGATTTCATTGTCTATATTATTATCAGTATTTTGGTCAAAGCCACTCAGCAAGTCTCTAGGGAGTTCCAAACTTTCCCACATATTCCTGTCTTCTTCTGAGCCCTCCAGCCTGTTACCTAGTTCCAAAGTCACTTCCACATTTTCAGGCATCTTTTCAGGAATGCCCCACTCTACTGGTGCCAATTTACTGTATTAGTTCATTTTCAGGTTGCTGATAAAGACATACCTGAGACTGGGCAATTTACAAAAGAAAGAAGTCTATTGGGGGTCACAGTTCTGTGTGGCTGGGGAGGCCTCACAATCATAGCAGAAGGTGAAAGGCATGTCTCACATGGCCACAGACAAGAGAATAGAGCTTGTGCAGGGAAACTCCGGTTTTTAAAACCATCAGATCTCATAAGACACATTCACTATCAGAAGAACAGCATGGGAAGACCTGCCCCTATGATTCAGTCATCTCCCACCAGGTCCCTCCCATAACATGTAGGAATTATGTAGAGATTCGGGTGGGGACACAGAGCCAAACCATACCAAAATAAATCAGTGTAGCTGTGTTCTAATAAAAATTTTATTTATGGACACTGACATTTGAATTTCATATAATGTTCCTGTGTCATGAGACACAGTAAAAAATCCTTTAATTATTTTTTAACCACTTAAAAATATGAAAACCCTTCTTAATACACAGGACTTACTTTGGCCCACAGGCCGTAGTCTGTTACCCACTCTCCTGGACTGTCTAGATGGTTGTAAGGAGAGAGTAGTATGCAGAGTTGTAAGTACTCTGCTGATGTTGATGTTCAATATTTGAGCAGAGTGTCTCAGACTTTATATGCTCTTTTTTTCTTCTTGGAATTCTGGAAAGCCTGTGAGGTGACAAAATGTTAGAGAGAAATGGAGAAAATAAGCAATTTGGCAGTCTCTCAGACAAGGTTTGGAAATCAAACTGTTAATGCAGTCTTCAAGGCCTTATAATGCTTTTGATATTTTTCATCAACATTACAGGCAGTGCTGTTTGGATAAGACTCAGTTATAGGTTTGGAATTTGCTGTCCTAATAGGGCTTATGGTAATAACCTCAACCTTGGCTCCAGAAATGGCTTGTACCTGAAGTCTGTTTCCTGGGCCACATGATTAAGTGTTATATTGGATATAAGAATCCAGTCAGAGCCAATGACATTGTCTTATACAGGAGATGCTGGGGAAAAAAGAGGCAGGACCTCTATGCTAATGGATTTGAACCTCAGTGAATACATAGCTGAAACTTCTGCAGCTATCTGGGTGCTATCATTTTAGCAAGTGTCTTTGAGAATGGAGTCAACCCGATTCACTGGGGGACCAGACATCAGACAGAAAGGACCTACCAGGCATGACTGAAACCTTCCTTGCAGTAATTCAACTTTCTAGACTTCCCATGACAAAATCAATACATTCTCTGTTTGACTGAGATAGAACTAGTCAGATTTTCTGCCATTTGCAATCTATAGAGTCTTATTTATATAACCTTCTTCTGATTCAAACATTCTACAATTCTCTTTCTTTGGAATCAACTATGCAAATGACTGGTCCATAAAATCAGCTGCTCCCTGCAGCACTGACTTGTTCTCAAGTGACTAGAATTTAAGAAATGTAACAGTAACAATTGCATTGAGAGAAGGGATGTCAATTTTCCTATTATATTGCCAGTTCATTATTCCTATCCAAATGGCATAAGGCTGATAAAATAGACACAACTCTCATTTCCAATAAGTGCAAAAATTGGATGCCATACAATTAAAATTTATAGAGATGTATTCCCAAGGTCTTAATTATCTCAGAGTGATATTTGGGGATGGGGAGGGGAACAGCAGTTTTTCATTTATTTAAGTCATTTTGTCCTATATTATATGCAAAATCCTGTTTTCTAAATATCTGAGCTGAATGTTATCTCCACACATCTGTAAGCTTAGAAAAGAAGCCCCATCTGTAATTACCATTTACAACTTTAAGGATGCTTTATGAGCACCGACGTCTTTGAAAACCAAGAAGACCTGTGAAAAACAAAAGATTCAACCAACCAAACCATTCAGCTTTGCAAGTACCATTGAATTACCCCATAAGTCCCTTGGTTTCAGGCCACATTAGTGCATTTTATTCTGCTATAACAGAATACTACAGACTGGGTACTTTATAAACAGTAGAAATTTATTTCTCACAGTTCTGGAGGCTGGGAAGTCCAAGATCAAGGCATTGACAGGTTCACCTTGTGGTGAGTGTCCAACCTCTGCTGGTAAAAAGTGCCTTGAATGCTGCATAATTTGGTGGTAAGGAACTCTGTATCATCACATGGCAGAAGGTGAAAGGGTGAAAAGAAGTAAACTTTGTCTATCAAGCCCTTTAATGAGAGCATCTTAAACCCATTCATGAGGGAGGAGCTATCAGGGCCTCATCACCTTTTAAAGGCCACATCTCTTATGACTATCATATTATCAACATCTGAATTTTGGAGGTGGCACATTCAGACCATAGCACAGGCCCTGGAGTACCTAGGTGAGAAGATCAGTGTACACTTCTGCTGACTGTTTGGACATTGGCCATCACTGTAAAAGGGCTGACCCCTGAGTGAAGCTCCATGTCCTCCCATTCTGCTCTAGATGATCAGATTCCACTTAAATGCATTTTAAAGCTGAATAACAGCAGGTTTTCTTCTTTAATGTTAACACTCATAGAATACCAATATATAAGTAAATAAGAATAACCTGTCATATGCTTTGTAATATAGGTTCTTAATTTTTATGCTCTCTGATGGTGAAGGTGTGAGCAGAAGAAATCTGTGCCAAAAGAATAGCAGAACTTAGATAAATCACAAACATCCAGTATTTTCCAATATTGATTTCTCCTTTCCTCCATTTTCCCTTCCTGGAAGACTCTACTGGATGTCTTAGTGTACCTCAGAGGTGAGTTTCTCTGTAAAGTCTTCAGCAATCTTCTGCGCATGGAACTATCCTCTTTCCCTTCATTCTCCAATGGCATTTTATGCATGCTTTTATTATAACATTTATTATGCTTTAAGATGAGAGAGGATAAGTATCAGTTTTTACTGCCTGTATCAAAATGTGTCTTCTTGAGAACATAGTATGTTACTTACTTTTAAACCTCCTCACCTAACAGCACCTGACTCAGAGTGAGATTTGGGGTTTACTCAGTCAATATTTGTAGTATTTGTTGGTTAAATGATAGGCCACCAGAATGCTGTCTGGAGTATGTAACTACTTCTGCATGGTGATAGTAGCACACAAAATATGAAATGGAAATTAAAACATTTCAAAACCTTTCCCCCTCTAACTCACTGAGGTAAACAATTTAATACCATGATGTTCCCTTTCACAACGTTTTCCATATTGTATTAGTTAACGATTGCGGTGTAGCAAATTTCTCAGGGGCTTAGCCTTCACAAAAACAATAAATATTTATTATACCACAGTTTTAGAAAGACTGGAATCCAGGAGCAGCTTGGCTGGGTTGTTCAGGCTCAGTCTCTCATGTGGTTGCCATTAAAATGTTGACTGGGGCTGCAGGGTTTAACTAGAGCAAGAGAATCTGCTTCTTATGTCACTGTTGGCTGAGGCATTAGCTGCTCACTGGGCTGGTTCTCAGTGGGAGGCCTCAGTTCCTTTCCACGTAAAACTCTCCACACAGCTGCTTGAGAGGCCTCACAACATGACACCTGGTTTCCCCCAGAAAAGCCAGTTCAGTAAAAAGAGCCAGGCATAAACTGCAGGCACATGCCATCACTTCTGCTGTGTGGTCTTGGTCCCGAGACTGACTCTAATACCATGCATTATACAAGGGTAAGAGTATCAAGAGTCAGGGGCCACTGGGGGTCATCTTGGAGGCTGGTTACCATCCATATAGGGTTTTTGGTTTTTATAAAAAATGTAATGATGCTATATACATTTATTTGCAACATTTTTTCACATGTAAATACTTCACTACCCTTTCTCCAGGTTGGTAGATATGAATGGAACTAAGTCATTCTTTACATTGTAGCTGACGTTATAATACATTTGTTTCAGACCTATTAATTCTCATTGTTTTCTATTTCAATAAAGTAATACATATTCTTGCATATTTATTTTCATTTTATAGAGGCTACCAAAAGTAAAAATACTTGATCAAAAATATCAAAAATAGCATTTTGTTTTTTCTATTTCCATAGACATTACTACATTTCAAAGGAGTGACAATATTTATTTTGCACCAACTATGCACAAAAGTACTTATTTTCCCATATCCTCTTCAGCACTGGATAATTTTTTATATACATTTTGTCATTTTGATGTGCAAGAGAAATCTCTCATTTTTCATTTAATATGCTTATTTCACTATTAGTGAGCTTGAGCACTTAATGTATGTATTGACTTTATGCCCTATCTTTTCTGAATATTGTCTACTTGTAACCTTTCCTTCTCTTTTTCTCATCAATTTCTATGGAGTGTTTGGTATTTGCACATAGCAAGAAATATAATTTTAATTATTTTTGCTCTGAAAAATTTATAGTATAGTCTCCTTAAAAGAATATTAGCATCTATTTCATCACCTTTTTGAGTTGATATACCTAAAAGTCTACCAGGTTTCATAGGGATCAAACATATACAGAAATATTTTACGTCTTATTTCTAGAGAACTTAAGATTGGATGAGAACGTGGCTATTGACATTACTAAGCTGATTCATCTACCCCAGAAAGTGGCAAATTAAGCAGTCTGTTGACTTTAAGATTACCTTGGAGATAGATCACAGAATTTAAAATGCAGTCACTCAGAAAGCAAAATTGCTTGGGAATAAAAGGCAATAATTACTATCACTCTTTCTGCAACTAGTGAAATATAAAAAGAAAAAAAACCACCTCCTACTCTAAACCTTGAAGCCTCAGCAAATATTCAGAGACTCTTCAGATTGCATATCGTGATCAAAGCAGCAATCCTTAGGGTAAGCAGAAACTGCAAACTTCCCTCTCTGTGTGTGTTTTAAATCCCAAACTACTTTGATTGCTTTTCTGTCTAAACACAATAAACACCCTTGACCTTGAATTATACTGTTGGGAGATAAAAATCTGGTATCTGGAAGAGAGCACTAAAAATGAATTCTTTGCTCTCTGGCATCTTAATGAACAACGGCCAGTAACAAATCAATAAAGATAGTATGGCAAGCTGTGATTCAGCGAGTTTTAGATAAAATCCCCAATATAATCAATGTTTAATATATTGGCTATCTAAAAGTACATCTCTGGGATTACTGCTGCACTGTTTAGGAGTTACTTTGGGTGAATTAGCAGTGGGGAATTGGGAAAAGAGAACACAACAAGTTGTTTTATATTCCTGGCAATATTATAAAGAATATTCTTACATTTTAATTTCTTACCATGTTATTTGGGAGAATTTTCTGGTAAGAATCACACTGGTTTTAATTACTTGGCAAATAGATTCTTTATTTCCACAGACTAGTCCCTGATACTATCAGTGAAGATCAGTGAAGTCCCATTGATAACCCCTTTTTCCTACTGTCACCACTCTGTCCTCATAGTACAGTATAAAAGTCTGGATTATTGTTCATAGATATTTGTTGTCCTTTCAGAATCCCAACAGAAGATAGCTGGTGTGCCTATGTTAAGATAAATTTAGGTGTTGTTATTTACAAAGATATGATTTACAAAGGCAAGGTGGAATGTAGCCAATCTGGAATTATTATAGTACAGGTTGAGCATCCCTAACCTGAAAATCTAAAATCTGAAATGCTCCAAAATTCAAAACACAATGCCACAAGTGTAAAATTTCACACCTGACCTCGTATGATGGGCTATGGTCAAAACACTGTCCAAACTTTCTTTACATGCACAAAATTATTTAAAATATTATATAAAATTATCATCAGTCTATGTGCATGAAGTGTATATGAAACATAACTGAATTTCACATTTAGATTTGGATCCTACCCTCAAGATATCTCATTATATATATGCAAATATTCCAAAATCCAAAAAGGTGTGAAATCTGGAACACTAATGGTCCCAGGCATTTCAGATAAGGGATACTCACCCTGTGTTTAAGACTCAGATTGATTTAAATGGGAAAGATTGTTTTGAAGTATCAGATACACTTAACTTATTGTTTAAGTTCTTTAGGGCTTCTTTGAATAAGTTATTTTGAAAATGCATGTTTGTAAGCTTCTTTTTAAGGCAGATTTCCAACTCTGAAAAGACGGTATCTAACCATGAGTTGAATTACTTCAGTCTCAAGCTACTGAAGCCCTTCAGTGCCTCCTATATGATAGTCAGTTTTAAGAAATGCTATTCACATCCAGGGTGCAAGCGTAGAGGTCCTCAATTCTGGTTAAAACCACTGGAATCTTGTGCAGAGAGTATTCTGGCTAAATAAAGCAAAATTTTTCTGGAGTTCCTTGGAGTTCAATGGTCTGTTTTTATACTGCTGGTTGTGGCAGTTCCAGGTGTAAGCTTTTTATACCTGTCAGGAGAAAGGCCTGACATCCTGGCTATTTTGATGCTGGTTTACTTCTCATTTATAAAGAGGAAATAAATTATATGATAGTTAATATATAATATAGCTAATAATATATATTATAATGATAGTTAATAAATATAAATTGTGTGCTTTTAGAAGAGCAATATCTGACAAGGTGTAAGCGCTCACTAGTTGGTAGCTATGATGCTGCTGCTTCTGTGTCTGCTGTCTCAAAAGGGGGGATTCTAAGCGGACTCTTTGTTGCATGCCATTATCATTGAAACATGCGTGGTAGCCTGAAAAGAATGACCATCCAAGTTTCCTGCACTTGAAACACCCAGCATGAAGGAGGATAATTGAAATACAGTATATGGATCTGATCTGACCCACTCGCTTAGCTGAGTCTTTAATATCTGCCACACTGATTCTTGCTGTGCCTCGTAAGCATTGATTGACCATGGGTGAATATCCCAGACCTCTCAGGGGGCATCTGCAAAAAAAGACAAACAAGGAAAGTCACTAATTACAATGAACAAAAGCCAATGCATTTGATCCCTGTGATAAATGAGACATGAGTCTTATTTTTTGGAAATCGAGTGTATTGGCGCTTTCTGTTAGTGAGATCAGAAAGAGATTTCTAAAATAGACTCAGGAGCTCCTTGCATGTTGGTGGACTTGGTCTCTAGTAGGCTCTCAGTTTGACACCTTCAGGGCATGGCCACTGGTAGCACTGCAACACCTAAGGTTTCAATCACTGCTAAGTGACAAACCTGGCTGCTCACAGAAAGGCAAGCTGCATTTCAATAGCTCAAGTGTTGTTCTCACATTGGTCTCGTAATATCTTCATGTAATACTTATAGTAGCAAGACTTAGCTTATTAAAGTAACTTACTGGATTGTAAATTGACTTCTTATAGTAGTCCCTGGGACACACTCACAAACACACACACACATACACACACACACACACTCATACTCGCAAGCTGTGATCTCAGAAAGATTATTATGTACAGTTCACTTAGGTTTCCCTACAATTGTTTTTAAATGAACCTGAAACATAGCCACGTATTTCCAACACTGATGCTTTGGAAAGTTTTATTAGAGCTAGCTTTTGGAGAGGACCAGCACCTTAGTTTGCTTTATGTTACTAAGCAACTCTTCCTTCATCTTTTATCTTGGAATCTTCAGGTCTATGAGAACCAGCTGTCAACTTTCAGGTTGCACAAAATCAGAGAGCAACTGAATAGTTGTAAGAAATAACTTATATTTCTATATAAATGGAAGATATATGCATAGTATTCAAATTAAACTAGCTTATGGTGGGGTAACACATCAACCCCCAAAACTCAGTGGCTGAACACATAAGAGCACATTCCTGGCTCACACAATATTGACTTTGGGACCAGCTACTGCAGGTCTCCTGTCTTCTGAGAGATCTCCATGTGCTTCCATGTTGTGCCTCCATCTTCCCCTCCTGGCTTTCAAGGTAGGCATTATTCTCTGTGGTCCTAGCTCACGCCCTTGGAGGCACTTTACTCTCATTCTACTTCTTGGCCATATTCAAAGTAGATATTGGGTTATAGACCTCATTGGTAACTACATAGTTTTTCCATCCCATGGGAATTGTTGTTGGTTCAAGAACCATTTTAGGTCTCATATGAAATCATGGATTTTTATTCTATTTTTCTTCAGGTTCAGGTTTCTTTGGCAACAAAATGATCTCCAAAGTCTTGGCAGGATTTTCATACATCTATTCCAGTGAACTCCATGTACCAGTGACCACAGAGAGTGTTTGTTCTCAGATTTTGAAAAATCGTTATTTTTTTTGCTTTTTCATCCACCATGCTTTTCAACTTAATGAGGTTATTGTGCACTGGCGGGCGCGTCCTAATCTGATTTTTCCCCAATGGAAACATTTCCCAGGGCAGCACCCTTTCAAGCAGTAGCACAGGGAGTCCACTTCTGTCTTACTTAGAAGTTTTCCATCTAAGCAAACTGCTTCCTGATTGCTATGGCAGAGGCAGAGAGAATAGGAGGGTTCATATACACACCCACAATCATATACACTCACATGCCTTGATCTCAGAAAGATCGCTTTGTACAGTTCACCATGGCTTATTACAACTGGTCACATGTCTCCTGCCCAACTGCAAGGTAGGCTGGGAGGTATAGTGTTCTGCACGCAGAGGGAGCAGAGCAGAACTGCTTTAAATTGCTGCCATAAAATGTTAAAACAAGGAGGGGTTTTTGAGGTAAGCTAGTCCTATGAGTTTAGTTTAGAGGTTAAAAAAAACAGAGTCACCTTGTAGTATAGTTTGAAGTCAGGTAGCGTGATGCTTCCAGCTTTGTTCTTTTTGCTTAGGATTGTCTTAGCTATATGGGATCTTTTTTACGTATGTTTTTTGCAGCACTATTTACAATAGCAAAGACTTGGAACCAACCCAAATGCCCATCAATGATAGACTGGATAAAGAAAATGTGGCACATATACACCATGGAATTCTATGCAGCCGTAAAAAAGAATGAGTTCATGTCCTTTGTAGGGACATGGATGAAGCTAGAAGCCATCATTCTCAGATAACTAACACAGAAACAGAAAACCACACACTGCATGTTCTCAGTCATATGTAAAAGTTGAACAATGAAAACACATGGACACAGGGAGGGAAACATCACACACCAGGGCCCGTTGGGGGATGGGGGACAAGGGGAGGGAGAGCATTAGGATAAACACCTAATGCATGTGGGGCTTAAAAACTAGATGATGGGTTGACAGGTGCAGCAAACCACCATGGCACATGTATACCCATGTAACAAACCTACACATTCTGCACATCTATCCCAGAACTTAAAGTAAATAAATAAATAAATAAAAAACAACAAAAACGGAGTTACTAAAAAATTCATCTAAATCACAAATATTTCTGAATAAGATCTAGAAGTAGATCCCAATTTTCCTAAAGGACAGTCCAGGAATATATCTACCTGCCTTCTAATCATACCATTTTTGTGAAAATTTCTAAGCTGTTAGAACTGAATGACTGAATTTCTATTTCCAGGTAGTATTTGATTATATGTATGAATGGGTACGTGGACCTTACCTGTTTTTTCTCAATCACTCACTCACTCGTGTATTCAATGTGTGGGTGCTGAAAAGAAGAGAATATATACACAAATTCCATTCTTCTTGTCTTTAAGGAGGAATCAGAATTTTGGAAAAATAAATGAGTAAACGGAAGATATTAACATACTATGAAATATGCTAGAATAAGTTGTGCAGTGGCACAGGAAGAGAAGCAGATCACTCAGAATTTGACATAGAGAGTGTTTTCTGAAGTGGTTTAAAGGAATCACAAAAATACATCATTCTAGTATTTTATAATGGAGTCCGACATAGTTTCCAGTCCTGGCTCTGCCATTTACATGCAGTATACCTTTGGCATGTTGCTATCTGACCATTACTTTTCTCTACTGTAAAATGGGGCTAATAATACCTACTTTGCAAGGTTGATTATGAAACAGATTAAATATATATATAAAGCACTGACCAAAATGATACATTTAGTAGACATTCATTGAATGGTAGCACTTATTCTTACTGGTGATTTTAAATTGTTTAAAAAATTATGGGATTCAGAATACCTTAAGTGTCACAGTCATCACTATTGATGGATGAACTATTTCATCACTGAACATAATTTACATACATAGAAAGGATATGAACTATATAAGTGGAAAAGACATCCCTATGCCACCACCACCACCATTACCACCATCATCTTTATCATCATTGTCCTCATGACCTTATGCTTTGCTGACCAAGAGGTCTTAGGTCCAAAGGAATGCTTCTCTGTACACACACACACACAAACACACACACACACACGTATGTATATAATTGATGTCCTTTCTACATATGTAAAATACTTTCAGTAATGAAATAGTTAATCCATCAATAGTAATGAGTGTGACACTTAAGGTATCCTGTATTCCATAATTATTTAAATGATTTATGTGTATATATATATATGTGTGTGTGTGTGTGTGTATACGTAGAAGCATTCCTTTGGACCTAAGACCTCTTGATCAGCAAAGCATAAGGTCATGGGGACAATGATGATAAAGATGATGGTGGTAATGGTGGTGGCGGTGGCACAGGGATGTCTTTTCCACTTTTCCACTTATATAATTGATATAAGTGGAATATATATGTGTGTATATATATGTATGTGTGTGTATATATTATATGTATGTTTGTGGACAGGTGTGTGTGTATATATATACATACACGCACATGCATACATGTAAAGAAAGAGAGAGATTTAAGAAATTTTAAGGAATTGGTTCATAAAATTATGGAGACTGGCAAGTCCAAAATCTGTAGGATGGGTCAGTAGGCTGGAGACCCGGGGAAGATCCAATGTTGCAGATTCAATTCCAGAGACCATCTGTTGGAGAATTCCTTCCTCGAGGGAGAGAATCCGTTTTTTGTTCTATTTTCTCCTCCAATTGACTAGATGAGGCCCACACACATTATGGAGGGCAATCTGCTTTACTCCAAGTCCACCAGTTTAAATGCGAATCTCATCCAAAAACACCCTCACAGAATCATCCCGAATAACATTTAACCAACTATCTGGACACTGTGGTACAGTCCAATTGACACATAAAATTAACCATCACAAGTCTACCTCTTGACAACTTGGCACCCATACGTATCTCCTTAAAGCATATATAGTCTCCAAAAATAATAGAGACAATAACAAAATTATAATTCCACCCAGCAAGATTCAACTATCCTACATACGACCAAAAATGCTCTAACCATCTTTTGAGAAGAAGATACAAAATATATACATATATATATGTATACACACATACATATATATAAAAAATATATATAGATATAGTTTGTATCCTCTTCTCATCCTCTTATCCTCTTTGTAAAATATATCGATCTGTATCTATCTGTAGAGAGAGAGATATATATATATATGTATACATACACACACTATTTCTCTGAAGAGCCCTGACTAATATATTCATTATCATTATAAGATTTATAGAAATAATAACCATTGCTGACATTGGGCCAGGGCTTCTATATTACAGCTATTGTGTCATTGATCTCATGGAACTTTCACAAGAACTGATAGAGAGGTACTATTATTGCCACTATCAGGAAATTGAGATCTAGAAAGTCTAAGTAACATGCCCATGCTGATGAAAGAACTTTCAATTTATTCCCACAATGGTGCCTTAAATACTTTCTAGTACCAAGTGTGGCCTATATGAATGCATTCATGAATATGAATAAATGAATAAATAAATAAATAAATAAATAAAATAAATAAATAAATAATTATAAAGTCTGGGATAGTGAACATTTGAAAAGATGTCATAAAATACAAAAACAATACCACAAAGATAATAACAGGAACTATGAAAAATTACTGATATATGAAGAAGCAACAAATCCCAAAGACCAAAAATATATTTCACACATTTTAAGAACAATTTGAAATGACACCAGGCCCAATGGACCTGGTGATCTACTAAGCCACAGATCAACTGTATCTGTAATGCCTTTTCTTTGAGTTCAGCAAATATTTATTATAAGAGTGCTAGGGTAGGAGCTTACAATCTAATGAAGAGGACTAGAGAAGAATACCAAAAACTATAGCACCAGACAGATTAAAGTAAATGAAGGGAGTTAAAAGACACACATAGAGTTAGCATAAAGCCTCCAAGGAAGGAGAATATGTATTTGGAAAGATGTATTAAATAAATAGCATTTTTTCCAACTTTTTCTATCCCACTAACCCTTGAAGGAAATGAACATCCAAATGTGTACTTTCCCAAGGCACTGATATTCTTATTCAAGGTTTAAAGTGACAGGTAGGCAGTGGCCTCTGCCTACTCCCTAGCCTCAAGTCCTGCCCTTACCTTCTAATGTCTAGTACCACTAGCTCCAGTTTCTTAACTCTTCCAAGCTCCCACTTCTTACTAGTCCTTTGCACTTGCAGATGCCATTGCATGGCCATTCTCTCTTATCCAGCTCCCCATTCTGCCCCTTGCATTAGCAAATTCCATTCATTCTTTACATCGCAGGTCTAGAGTCACTCCTTCAATGAAGCCTTCTCTTAGCTACAGTCCAACTCAAGTAACTTTGTTGTTGCTTCTTAGGATCATACCCATTTTCTTCAGAATACTCATCTCCATTTATATTATAATTGCAAACTTATAACCAGTGTAAGTGTGGGCTGGGCTCAGTAGAATGCAAACAGGTAGCCCCTTAATTTTTCTCTACATTTTTAAGTGCCTTCTGGTGTGTGTCATTTGGTATCACCACATCTTGGAGAGATGACATAGCTCCTCTAGACACTTTTGGATGTTTACAAATAGGCTGACTTTTAGGATTAGAAAATCCAGGCCAGTGTAAAATAAACTGTATCTTATCGAATTCAACTCATCTATAGACTGAGGTACAGAAGTTCCTCTCTATTTTCACGAGTCTCTTGTACATGTTGATTCTATAGTCTGGGTCATTCTTTACCATCCAGTGAGGAAGGAATGAGGGAGCAAAGTGAAGGCATGCATAGTTTTTTCCTCAGGCAGATATAGTAAGCGGCTGATAAATATCTTTTAAATGGATAAACTCATTTTACTACCTACAGGCTATGCTTCCTCATTCCTGAGACAACAAAATACTAGAGCACCATTTGGGCCAGGTAACTGTAGTCCTCCCTACAAAGTACTTCAAATGGCTGAAATAAATGCCCACCTCACCCTACTTGGAAAAAACGCCCACCTCTTTCTTCACTGACTTGAAATGAATGAAACAAATGTCTTCCTCTCCCTACTCTAAATGATTGAAATAAATGTCCACCTTTGGGCTTTGCAAATACCACATTTATTTCAACCATTTGGTGCCTGATGGTGCAAGGGGTAGGCATTCACTCTACATGGTTTTTGCAATCTTCCCACCATCCCTACCCTGGCATACACACACACCTCTCCCTCTCCCATGTCCTACTCCCATCCCATGTTTCCACTCCTTTTTGCATCCTGCATTGGTGCATCTGGCAGATGTACCACCTGTCCCTGTTGCCTCCTCTCTCCAGCCCTTTTGGATATCTTTGGTTTCTCTACCTTTTCACTTCCTGTTTACTACATCTAAAAGATCTTATCCCCATCTTCATATATCAAAACTCTACAAAGTTTCGCTTTCAGTTTGAGAGCATCTGGCTAACAGCCTTCTAAAATACCTAAGGAAATTGGAAAAAGACAGGAGCTCAGAATGGCATGAAAAACCAAAACAGTCAGTCAACCATCATAGGGGTGCTGTATTAGTCAGGGTTCCCTAGAGGGACAGGACTAATAGGATAGATGTATATATGAAAGAGAGTTTACTAAGGGGTATTGACTCACACGATCACAAGGTAAAGTTCCACAATAGGCCGTCTGCAAGCTGAGGAGCAAGGAAGCCAGTCTGAGTCCCAAAACCTCAAAAGTAGGGAAGCTGAGAGTGCAGCCTTCAGTCTGTGGCCGAAGGCCCGAAAGCCCGTGGCAAACCACTGATGTAAGTCCAAGAGTTCAAAAGCTGAAGAACCTGGATTCTGATGTTTGAGGGCAGGAAACATCCAGCATGGGAGAAAAGTTAAGGCCAGAAGACTCAGCCAGTCTGGTCCTTCCGCATTCTTCTGCCTGCTTTATTCTAGCAGTGCTGGCAGCTGATTAGATGGTGCCTGCCCAGATTGAGGGTGGGTCTGCCTCTCCCAGTCCACTGACTCGAATGTTAATCTCCTTTGGCAACACCTTCACAGACACGCCCAGGAAAAATACTTTGCTTCCTTCAATTTAATCAAGTTGACACTCAATATTAACCATCACAGGTGCCAATCTAGGGGCAATGTCCACGGAATACAAGTAGAGTCATCTGCTATCTCACAGCTCAAAAATCATGAGAAATACTTTTTCAAATCAAATGTAATTTATATCAAGCTATTGCTCTGACGTATATGGATTTCTGACTAGCCACCCAAATAATTGTGTTAAGTTCCTATAGGGCCATTAACCAGAGGTAGCTCAGAAAATGACTAAAGAAGAGGAGAAAAACCTGAAGATAAATTAGCTTGAATTCATACTACTGATTACATACAAATATTGAAAATGTGCCAATTTCAACTGTCATTAAATGACTCAAGAGGTATTTAATTTATATCTTTCACTTGGTGCTTTCAATTAAAGGGAGAGAAAAGCACCAATAAAGCTATCAAATATATGGGTTTTACTTTAGCTCCTGTGTTTCCTAACTGTGCTGATTTCAGCTCTGTGCCCAACAGCTTTGAATTTAGAAAATTTGAAGATGAGCTGAATGCCCTCAGCTTCCTAGAGGACATGTTCTAAACAGTATTTCTTTAATTAGAAGTACAGCTTTAGGATCTGGAGTAGTTTTAATTTAATTTTGTTGGTGGAAATTTATAGATTTTTCTTTACAGCAACAGTTGGTTATGTTTTTGGATGATTTGAGTTATAGATACACTATAGGTTGTGGAGATAGTGAGAAACAGAAATTTAACCTTAAAACTAACACAGAAACAAAAACCAAACACTGCATGTTCTCACTTACAAGTGGGAGTTGAACAATGAGAACACATGGACACAGGGAGGGAACAACATACACTGGGGCCTGTTGGCAGGTGGTGTTGGGAGAGGGAGAGCATTAGGAAAAATAGCTAATGTGTGCTGGGCTTAATATGTAGGTGGTGGGTTGATAGTTGCAGCAAACCACCATGGTACACATTTACTTATGTAACAAACCTGCACATACTGCACATGTATCCTGGAACTTAAAATAAAAATTATATATATATATATATATATATATATGCCATATAAATCCATATATGTCAGTTCCTTAAATTAATTTTAAATGTTAATTTAAAAACTTTGCTGCACAATATTCTCTTGAATTGTATTATTTCACATGACAAGTATTGTGCGTGTATAACGAAATACCAAATGAGTAGCAGGTTGAATGGCATCCTCCCAAAAGTGAGGTCCGTGTTCTCAGCACTGCAACCAGTGAATGTGACCGTATTTGGAAAAATGCTTTCTCCAGATGTAAATCAGTTAAGGATCTCCAGATGAGGTTTATTATTTGATGGAGTCTAAATCCAAAGACAAATGTCTAAAGATAAGAGAAAGGAACAGGGAAACTTGAGACAGAGAAGAGACAGAGACACAGATACAGAAGAGAAGACTACATGATAATGGAGGCAGAAATCAGAGTAATGTAGCCCCCAGGAATGTCCAGAGCCACCAAAAGCTGACAGAGACAAGGGATAATTTCCCCTAGAGCCTCAAAAAGATGTGCAGGCCTGCCAATACCTAGATTCCAGACTTCAGCCTCCATAACTGATGTGGTTTGGCTGTGTCCCCACCCACATCTCATCTTGAATTATAGCTCCCATAATTCCCACGTGTTGTGGGAGGGACCCAATGGAAGATAATTAAATCATGGGGGCAGTTTCCCCCATACTGTTCTCATGGTAGTGAAGAAGTCTCATGAGATCTGATGGTTTTATAAGGAGTTTTTCCTTTCTCTTAGCACTCATTCTCTCTTGCTTGCCCCCATGTAAGACATGCCTTTCACCTTCTGCCATGATTGAGAGGTCTCTCAGCCATGTGGAACTGTGAGCTCATTAATCCTCTTTTTCTTTATAAATTACCCAGTCTGGGGTATGTCTTTGTCAGCAGTGTGAAAACGGACTAATATAGTAACTGTGTATAATAGAGTAAATTTATATTTTTTAAGCTACTAAGTGTGTGTGGTAATTTGTTACAGCAGCCCTAGGAAATTACCTCAGTAATTATTCTGTATACTCTTGGAGGTTTTGTTTCAAGTTTTGTTATTATTGGCTATTATATTTAGGATATAATTATAAAATGAAAGCATGTTGTTACATTTATATATTTCAAAATGAGTTTGCAGTTAGAATAATTAAAATGTGCACACTGAAAAATATTTATATAATGTTTACTATGTATCACACCCTCTGTTAGCTGCTGAGCAGCCAATCATTGGCAAAAGCGGCCTTGGTCCCTGTTCTCACTAAATTTATATCTAATTTACCTCACATACTTTGGAGAAACTGAGACTTACAGTAGTACCAACATATTGCCCAGCAATTGAAACAATTCTGTTAACCTGGCAATTTCTAGATAAGCCTCCTGTCAGGTTATTAGATTTTATTCTATAAAATGTGAAAGCGAAACTGAGAATTCATAATGGAGGCAAACAAAACATGGATTAACATATTGTTACTTGAAAGGTACCATCAACATGCCAGACAAAAAAAATTACAAAACACAAAAAACCAAAAAACTGGTT
This sequence comes from Gorilla gorilla gorilla, assembly GCF_029281585.2. NCBI lineage: Eukaryota > Metazoa > Chordata > Mammalia > Primates > Hominidae > Gorilla > Gorilla gorilla. The sequence goes on from NC_086017.1 coordinate 15,804,836, forward strand.
ATCCAAACTGTATTTCATGGGTATTAACTTTTGAAACAACTAGCTAGATTCCTGTCCTAATACTTACTCTCTCTTCTTTACTCAAAAACTACAACTCCTGAAAATAATAGGACAGGAAGGAAAAGCCATCACATTACACATATTAGACCTTGCAAAATGTGCACCCAATAATTAAAATGTCAGCATGAGAAGCAGAGAATGGAAACACATTGCTAATGAGGGAAAGAAGTTGATTTTTATATTTGTATTTTATTGTATAATATCTGAGCATCAGAGAAAGAAGCAGTGAGCAAGAGCTTCAGGGAGTAGAAGATGTTTACAATAATTCAAGTTAGTCATGTTCGATGAGTATTGAATGAGGGGGAAAAGTATATAAAATATTAAAACAAATTTTAAAATTTATTAATGAAGCACCTCCTATGGGTAGAACGTTTCTCTAGGTGTCTTGAAATCTTACTCGAGGGTCATGAACCAGCCAAAATTACATATTGTACATTAAAGTTTTTCTTCTCTTCAAAGAACTCCTTCATCTTGTGAAACACAGTGGTAACTATGATCTATGCAATTAATTAAGCAAGGTTCAGTGTTAGTCATCAAACATAAGAAATCAGAGAATCTTGGCTCCCTTTCTGGTAAAAGAGCTATGTTGCTTGCCTAGCAACCCACAATGGGAAACTACTACTCACTCACTGCTTGTAATTGCTGAGATGATCAATGCAGTATCCTACAGTTTTCTAGAAAATGATATGCATGCTGAAATGTTTAGGGAAAAGCTTACTGCTTGTAATTGACTTTGGAATACCTACAAATAAGTATAATTGATACATGGACGGAGGAATGGATAGATGGGTAGTTATGTAATAAGATATGGTAAAATATTAATGGTAGAATCTAGATGGGTGTTTTTGTTTGTTTGTTTTTTAAGACAGAGTCTCGCTCTGTGGCCCAGGCTGGACTGCAGTGGCGCCATCTCGGCTCACTGCAAGCTCCGCCTCCCGGGTTGACGCCTTTCTCCTGCTTCAGCCTCCTGAGTAGCTGGGACTACAGACACCCACCACCATGCCCGGCTAATGTTTTTGTATTTTTAGTAGAGACGGGGTTTCACCGTGTTAGCCAGGATGGTCTCGATCTCCTGACCTCGTGATCCGCCTGCCTCAGCCTCCCAAAGTGCTGGGATTACAGGCGTGAGCCACCATGCCCAGCTGATGGTGCGTACGTTTGTGCTCACTGTGAAAGTCTTTCCATTTTGCTCTATGTTTAAAAATGTGCATAATTTAATCTTGAAAAATTTTAATTGTGTGACATGATTTTAGTTGTAAGTGATATTTCTTCTCAAATATTTCATTTCGAGAGGGAGAACAATAGAAATTTATCACAGAAAAGTTAGCCCCTGGCTTCAACTTACTGGCTACTGACAGAGAAATTATTTATGGAAGATGCATTCTCAAGGAGAAAAAGTCTGGTACTTTGTTTTTTGATCTTCTGACAAAAGTGTTTTTGATATTTGTGCAAATGGTACAAACACAAATTTGTCACCACTTCCTGATACTTTTCAGTGCCAAGCTGACCTACTTTTGGTGACATCTTCTGTGGGTATTTTTGAGTAGATCTAAACAAGAACCCGTTTGATACCTAGTAGGGGTCCCAGGAACCCACGCAGAAATAACCATTTGCAGCGCTGAATTATGCCCTCAGGGAACAACTAAGCATGTGCCTATGAATGATTGGCTCTTTCAGGTAAAATGATAGAATTGTTCTCTTTGCAAAACCAGCTGTATTGGGCATTTATTATGTGTGAAGCTCCATTTTAGACATTGGGAGCTCAAAGATGAATCAGACATTGAGGTTGTCCTTTAGCAGGTTTCAGGTAATGGCTTAACTATGCTGCTCTCTTACAGCAGTAGAATGCTAATTGGGCCTTGAGTGTAAAATATTATGGGAGTGTTGAATAAGTGAAAGATAGGAATCTGTATGTGAAACACAATCTTTTCTCTCTGTCGTCATTCATATCTGTAGGGATTTTCATCCTTTTTACCTATAACTTCTAACCAAAAAAAAGTAAACATGTCTTACAAAATTGCAACTCTAAACCTCACAAGCTCCTGTTAGGCTAGTCCTGAATTTCAATACTACAGTTGTTGTTGTCCCTGGAAATGTATAGTCATAAACATTTAATATTTGAAGGAACTTCAGTGATCTAAATCAAACCTTTATTCCATATAAAATGAGGAAACAATTTACTGAGGTTACTTACTCTGGTCACTTGAGGACTTCACCTTTAAAGTTGATTGTATCCTATGAATGTCTGAACAAGACTTTGAAGTTGTCAGTGAAGAACAGAAAACTGCAAATGGAGGTTTAAATCGCTTTAACTTTATATTTGTCTTATATATAAATTGTAGGGAATTACTTTGTAAAATATTATGAAAATGGTTTGCTTTTGAAATAAATAACTCTCTTATATCTCCAAACCAAACATGTAAATCTCTCACCTTCTTTCCATTCCTGTTTGACAGTGTAGACTGTCTACAAATGGCTCATCTGACCACTGCAATTTTCTCTCAACTGGTATTGCTACCTTTAGTCTTTCTCCTCCTTGATTCATTTTTCTCAAGGCTGCCAGATATATTTGAATTTGTTTATTTACTCACTAAAAATCTTCACTGATTTCCCAAACACTGGACAAGATTTCAAATTTAGCTTTCAAGGCCATTTAAAACATGGGCTCTGTTTATTTTTCCTTCTTCCTTCTCTCTCATCCTCTCTCCATCCTTTCCCCTCTCTCTCTCTCTGTTCTTTCTTTTATCTAGTATTTATGTAGTTTCTGCTATGGACCAAATTATCTCAATAGATGCTGGGTATATAAAGATGGGAAAATTACAGACAATATTATTTAGGAGGAAATTCTAAAACTTTATGAAAACATGATAAAGACTAGTTTAGTGGAAAGGTAAGTCATATACATGGATTGGAATATTTTAAAGAGCTCAATATCATATTGCAGTCAGCTCTCCCCAAGTTGATCGATAAATTTAATTAAATTCCATCAACTCTTTCATTATGTTTTGGTTTGATTTTTGTAGGAATTAAAGACACTAGAATTTATATGGTAAAAGAAATGATGAAGAATTTCCAAGTCACTCCTGAAGATGGCAAGTTTGAGGGACTTTCCTTACTAAAAGCAATTTTAAAAATAAATATAACTTTACTAATTAAGCCTATATGATATTCCACCATGGATAGATGATTGAAGATGAGAACAGAATAGAAATCCTAGGCAAGAGCCCATACAAACACAGAAACTCAATTTATAACAGAGCTAAAATATTGTTAGATCACTGGCAAAATACTCCTCAATAAATGGTGTTGAAACAATTATCTAAATAGGAACAAATAAAAATTGGACCCCCTAGCTCACATTATATTTACAATTTAAATTTAACTTAGATGAAAGGTGCTCTGCAAAACACTATCTTGGTGAGTATCTCTATGATCTCAAGAAGTAAAGTTTCTTAACAAATCTCAGTGCTTCAGTGCATAAAGAGAAAGATCAACATTTATTTACATTAATACTAAGAGCTTCAGTAAATCAATAGACTCCATAAATAAAAGAGAAGCCAAGATTTGGGAAACGATAATCTCCAACACATCTAACTTAAAAACATTGTATCCAGTATAATAAAATAAGAGATCAATGAGAAAACCCACAATTCAATAGGAAAATTAGCAAAGGTGATCTTCAGACTAGAGATCACCAAAGTGCAAATTAAGGCCTGAGGAGGCCAGGCACATTGGCTCATGCCTATAATCCTGCACTTTGGGAGGCTGAGGCAGGTGGATCACTTGAGTCCAGGAGTTCGAGACCAGCTTGGCCAACTTGGCGAAACCCCATCTCTACTAAAAAATACAAAAATTACCTGGGTGCGGTGGTGCATGTCTGTAATCCCAGCTACTTGGGAGGCTGAGACATGAGAATCAGTTGAACCCAGGAGGCAGAGGTTGCAGTGAGCTGAGACTGTGCCATTGCACTCCAGCCTGGGCAACAGAGCGAGACCCTGTCTCAAAAAACAAACAATCAGAAAAACAAAAAAATACCCCAAGGAGATAACAAGTGTCCTTAAGCAATTTGACAAAATTGAAAAGTCTTTCAAAGAGCTCTGTGTTCAAAACTGGAATAACTTGAGCAATAAAATAAAGTAGCATTGGAGTATAATCAATATATAAAATAAATATTCAGGACTCTGTACTGATACACATAAATGCTTGAATAAATAAATAAATGGTTGAATATATAAATTCCAAATAATTTATGCATATACTTCACCCTCAAGGAGGTAGACCATAGCTCCCAACATTTTAAGTGTGAGCTGCACATAGTGACTTCCTTCCAAAGAGTGTGTACAGTATGAAAAGAGAGAAAAAAGAGTCATGTTATAAGGAAGAAACCTGACAAACACTATCTCAGCCAGCTCATCAAGGTTAACATCAGGACTGATAATTCGTGTTGACAGCGTGTGGCCTCGATATGATGTGGCGAAAATGGCACTTGGGACAATGTATTACACTGGGACAATGTATTCTTGGGAGGAAGAGGTCTTTTCCCAGTGTAAACATGAGATCATGAGAACACACATCAGAAGATCCTAATTAAGGGGTAGTCTATAAAATGCCTGACCATTACTCCCCCAAACTGGCAAGATTATCCCAAAAATAAAGTCTGAGAAACTGTCACAGCCAAAACCCTAAGGTGATATGATGAGTCTCTAATGTGGTATCCCAGATGGGATCTAGGAACTAGAAAAGAACATTAGGTAAAAGCTAAGGAAATCTGAATAAAGTATGGACTTTTTAAACAATAATGTTTCAACATTGGCTTGTTAAATGTAACCAATGTTAATAGGAGAATCTGGGTGCGGGGTATACTGGGAATTCTGTACTCTCTTCATGAGTTTTCTGTAAACCTAAAACTGTTCTAGAGTAGAAATTTAATTAAATGAAAAGTATTTCAATATCAGTGTTAGCAAGAATGTGGATCTAATGCAAGCAAAACATACACACAAACACAAACACACAGATTTGGTAAGAATATACAGATTTAGTAAGATTTAGTAAGAATTTGCAACCAATTTGGCAAACAACTTGGTATTATTTATTAAAGTTGAAGATGAGCAAGCCCTATGACCCAGAAAAATAGTCCCTGGGATAGTCCTTAAAGAAATGATTACACTCTTCAACTAGGACACATGTTAATAGATGTCAAATAATGAAAATGGCCCAAGTGTCCATCAGGAGTAGATTGGATAAATCAAGGTTTAGTCATGTGATCAAGTGAAAATGAATGAACTACAGCTATGTGCAAAACATGAGTGATTCTCAGAAATATAATAATGAGCAAAAAATTGCTACAGTCAAACACAGTTGTTAAGGTTTCATTAAGTAAATTTGAAACCTGCAAAACGAATAAATATGTTAGGAATATTGGCATGTGGTAAAATTTAAATTGTGGGAATTCTTGGGACAGTGTGGGACAAAAGATGGGCACACAGGAGCCTTCAAAGAGAATGTTAATGTCCTTTTAGACTGTGTAGTGTGTAGCAAATGTTTGTCATGAATCTTTAATCCTTATACATTAGAACAAATCTTTTGTTTCTTCTATAATTTGTTTATAGCAGTTATTTTTAAAGTACAGTAGTAACCTGTTATTTATCCCCAAACTGACAACTCAAGGACTCCCCTTAAATGCCTTCTTCATCACCTGTTTCCAGGTGTGGGTCTCACTATGCTGCCCAGGCTAGCCTCAAACTCCTGGGCTCAAGCAAATCCTCCCACCTCAGCCTCCCCAGTAGCTGGGACCATAGGCAATCATCTCCACACTCAGTTTTGAATACCTTAATTTTTCTGAACAGAAAATTCATCAAGAACCTTAGCTTTGAATCTAAAAAAGAAAGAGAGAGAGAGGTGTAGTTATCTGTCTGCAGGCGATTGATTCATTATGGTGTCTTGGGAAGAGAGAGAAAAAGAAAAGACATTTCTGAATAGTTCAAATAGTTCAAGATATATACCTTGCCTGATGATTCTTTTAAGATGACAAAACTCTGTGTTCTTAAGTATCTCAGGATCCTGCCCATGGCAATGAGATTTTCCATTAATGGCAAGTTTAAAGCCAAATGTAAACGTTCTTAGAAAGATGAACTTCGAGGACATAAAAGGTGGGAGGGGAGATGAAAAGAAAATAGAGCTGTTAGATATCCTATTCGAGTTCTCCAATATCCATCTAAATTGGTCTTAAGTTTCCTACATGTAGGGTTGTTTGGATCTGCAGGAACATGTATTGTCTATATTGGGGAGTATTTGTTTGTGGTGCCAGCCATGTATTCCTCTTTGTCCAAAGCTAGAGGAGAATCAGGCAGTGCCTAAATCAATCTGTACAGCAGATTCCTCTAATCCAAATTGATTATGCTGATTTGTTCATAGATGGTCTATAACCCAATCCAAAGCTATGCCTTATAATAAAACTTTGGCTAGAATTTCTAAGGAAGTCTGTCTTTTTCATGGGCCAGAGGGCTAAGAAAGTATAAAATTTGGAGCTACTGTGGCCATTTTACTATGTTCATAGAGGAACCTGGGTGTGCAGCCAAAATTAAAAGAGGCAGATAAAGCGTAGCTAAACACTGAAAGCATCATTTGAGCCCTAAATCCAGCTGTACCGGAAACTGGATCATTCCCTTGCAACCAAAAGACCCTTGAAAAGATTCATTCTGATAGAAGATATTTTGTTGTTCCATAATGGCATGAGAAGTGACTAAAACAAGTCAAGTGTTGGAAACATCTTGGGAATTGGACAAGATTATTCAACATAGCATATCTATTCGCTTTTGCTTCTAGTAAATGAAATGAAAAATCTATATGATTTGTTATGATTCCCCTTGCTCTCTAGTCTCCATCTGGATTGGTGGGACAGACAAAGAAGAGGCTGCTTTTTCCTTCGAGCTCTTTCTCTTCTAGCTTCTGAAGTGAGAATCTGAACTCCTTTAGTGTGTGTGGTAAAGTTCTCTGCCAGGGACCCAGCACGGTGGAATGTAGGCTTTTCCTGATGTTCAATGAGCATATCCTACTGAATGCCTCCTATGTGTCAGGAACTAGTGGTGCCTGAATAAAACAGAGATAAATAGACTCCCCTCTGTCCTCAAAAAACAAAAAGGTGACTAATAGTGATAAAAAGCATACATTCATGGCTTCAAATCTTGGCTTCACCACTTATTAGCTAGTTAATATCTCTGTAACTCAGTTTCTTTATTGTTAAAGTGAGGACCATAATTGAGCCCACCTTATATATTTGTGGTTAGGATTAAATGCATTCTTAGGTATAAAGCACTGGGAAGATTATGGGGCACATAATTACACTATCTACATGTATGACAAATAAGTATAAATAAGGAACACATATTCAGAGAGCAAGTTACTGAAGGAAGGGAGAGAAAACATGATGGCACTATTGAATATATACTATGTGCCAGGCACTGTTTGATATTTCATTTACATTTTTATGTCAGCCTGTTTTATTTGGGTTGGTTTTCAAAAGAAGCTTATGCATTGGAACATATGCCATGAAAAATTCTTTCCAAACTGTACTACCAATATTGAAGTGTATTGTCATTGCCCACTGGAAGGCAGAACTGTACACACGGTGAAAGTGAAGCCCAGTTGCTTCTGTCTACCCACACTAAGAACACCGTCTGTGAATTCATTAAACTATTCTTGATTTTCTTTGTAATTTTATTCCATGACTGTGGTGCATTCAGTATGCTAAACCTCTTACAAGTTAGTGGAGTTTCTTCTCATAAAACCCACCCACTTGTCCTGGCTGTGAAGAAGCGTTTCAGTTTTAGTTAGGCCTCTAGTGCCATCTCTACCTCAATGTCTTGGTAGCATTTAATAAGCAAACAGAGACCATTTTTCCTGACACCTGCCTACCAGGAGGACATACCTATTAAACGCTTCATCTCTCTGCTGCTTTCAGGACATTTTTCCTCTTCTGAAAGGTATTGCCTTTTATGTCTCTGTACTGTGAAGTTGAAGCTGAGCTTGGCTGACTGTCCAAGTCCCAATTCTGAGGTTATTATCTGGTGCCCTGAGGCAAGAGAGGCTGGCAGCCTCTGATGCCAGCCCCTGCACGGGACTCTAGGCTGCTGTAATTGGCTTTCTTGCCTCCTGCTTGCTACCTTAATGAGGTATGCCATGTTGGGCTTCACCCACCCACAACTTTTCAATGGGACAGGTTCTCATGCCATGTAAAGTTGATCAAGCAAAAGCCTCAGCAGCTTAGTAGAAGAGTTTTGAACACAGCAAATTCATTGCAGGCTGGAGCAGGTCTCCGTGGTGCAAAAAGTAGCAGCTTCTAGGTCAGCTTGGAGCTCATAAGCATGGGGACAAGGGAGTTTTGCCCCCAGTGTCAACATTAAGCTCTAGGCCCTGTTCTTCTGGTTATTAAGACCTAAGGTTGTGGATCATCTCTTCGCAGGGCTCTCACTGTTCATTTCACTCAGGACATCAATTGAGTTTTGTCTGAAATTGTCACTTTGGCTGCAGAGTATTTGGACCTACCATTTTAATAACAGCTGTGTTAGCCTGTTTTCTGTTGTTTATAACAGAATACCTGAAACTGAGTAATTCATAAAAAAAGGAATTTATTCCTTACTGTTATGGAGGCTGAGAAGTCCAAAGTTGAGAGGCTGCATCTGATGAGAGCCTTATTGGTAGTGGGGACTTTGTGGTGTAGAATATCACATGGTGACAGGGCTAAGCATGCAACCCCAGGTCTCTCTTCCTCTTCTTACAAAGCCACCATTCCCACTCTCTTGATAACTCATTAATATATTAACTCATTAATCTATTAACCCATGAATGGATAAATCAATTCGTGAAGGCCGAGCCCTCATGATCCAATCACTTCTTAAAGGCTCACCTTTCAATACTGCTTCATTAGGGAGCAGTTTCCAAAACATGAAGTTGAGGGACACATTTAAACCACAGCAACAGCTAATGTTTATTGAGTGCTTGCTGTCAAGCATGAATCTAAGAGTTTTTTAACCCTATTAGCTTCTGTATTATTCAAAGCAATCCCGTGAGGTAGGCATTATTATTATCCCCATTTTGCATATGAGATTAGGAAAATTTCACAAAGTCATGTAGCTAATAAATGATGGCCCTAGCAGCAATCTTAACAATGATGCCCCAAGCTGGAGTCTGAGAATGATTGGTTTTGAGTCCATGTAAGATGACCAACTTTTTGCCCTAGCTATATCCTCTTTTTAGATACCGTGTGAACTGCCCCTTCAGCTGAAGCTGATTGTGCTAGGAATGTATATTTGATCTAAGATGTGTGTGATGGTTAATACTGAGTATCAACCTGATTGGATTGAAGGATGCAATATTGAACCTGGGTGTGTCTGTGGGGGTATTGCCAAAGGACATTAACATTTGAGTCAGTGGGCTGGACCTAATTGGGTAGGCACCATCTAATCAGCCACCAGCGAATGTAAAGCAGGCAGAAAAATGTGAAGTGATGAGACAAACCTAGCCTCCCAGCCTACATCTTTCTCCCATGCTGGATGCTTCCTGACCTCAAACATCAGACTCTAAATTCTTCAGTTTTGGGGCTCAAACTGGCTCTTCTTGCTCTCCAGCTTGCAGACAGCCTATTGTGGGACCTTGTGATCATGTAAGTTAATACTTAATAAACTCTCTTTCTCTCTCTCTCTCTCTCTCTCTATATATATATATATATCTGATAGGATATAAATGTAAATGTATCCTATTAGTTCTGTCCCTCTAAAAGAACCCTGACTAATACAGATTTTGGTACAGATATATATATATATATAAATATATATATTATATATAATATAATATATAATATATATTATATATATTATATAAATTTATATATATATAATTTATATATATATAATATATATAATATATATAATATATGTAATATATTATAATTTATATATAATATATAATATATATTATATATATGAATGATATACAGGACATGTGTGTGTGTATGTGTGTGTGTGTGTGTGTGTGTGTGTGTATATAAATATATATGTATGTATCTCCTATTAGTTCTGTTCCTCTAAAAGAACCCTGACTAATACAGATTTTGGTACCAGGAGTGGATCTAGAGGAACAAAATATTAAGGATGGAGTTCTTTCATTGGTTTTGGGGTTTCTGGAGTTGGCTGCTTAATATGATCAGACCCAAAAATGCTAAGTGCTCTACTTCTAATAGTATGGAGAACACTGATAGTCCTTGGCATGAACTGTTTAGAGAGTTACGCAAAATAAATGCATTTGAAACTCCTGATTCATGGCTTGTGAGAGGCAAGGAGTTTATTGACTTTATATAGATAATACCTTTGACCATATGTGGAGAACCAAGGAACATAATGAAGCTGGTTGGTTGCTCCTAAGTTCAGTGGACAAAGTGATGAAAGAAAATGATGGACTCGGGGATTCTGTCTCTTGGCTTCAGAAGCAGACACTGAGCCTCAAATCTGCTAAGATTGCCCTGAGTGAGAGTCTTGTCTTCTGTACAGAAAGAGCTGAAATTGTGAAAAACAGACACAAGCTCTTACCATGCGAGCGGCTGACTTGCAATGAAAGGTGCATGCACAGCCTCACCAGGTGTCTACTGTTACAGTGAGGAAATTGATTGGAAAAGAATGTGACCCTGCAACTTGGAATGGGGATGTGTGGGAGGACCCTGATGAAGCTAGGGACACTGAGTTTGTAAACTTTGATGAACCTGCTTTGCCAGAAGGAACAACTTCTCCATCCCCAGTAGTGGTAACATCCTCTCCCCAACCCATGCTGCCATCAGCCTTTCCACCTTTGTCTGAGGAGATAAATCCTGTGCTGCCTGAGGCAACTGTGATGGCCTCCCCTGAGGCAATTGCCAGGCAAGGTAATGTTGATTCACCTCAGAAGCCACCCCCAACACCTATATTTGCTTCTAGACCTATAACTAGGTCTAGCGGGTCCCTAGAGGTGAGGTTGAGTGTGTGACCTATGAGGAGATGTGCTACACTGGAAAAGAACTGTTTGAGTTCTCTAATTTATATAAACAGTAATCTGGAGAACAGGCATAGGAATGGATATTAAGGGCATGGGATAATGGTAGAGGGAACATAGAGCTGTATCAAGCTGAATTTATTGATTTGCATCTACTAAGTAGGGACTCTGCATTTAATGTTGCAGCTTGGGGAGTTATAAAAGGTTCTAATTGTTTATTTGCTTGGTTAGCTGAAATATGGATTAAAAGATGGCCCACTGTGATCGAGCTGAAAATGCCTGATCTCCCTTGGTTTAATATGGAGGAAGTGATCCAAGGGCTTAGGGAGATTGGGATGGTGGAGTGGATTAATCACTTTAGACCTACTCATCCCAACTGGGAGGGTCCAGAAGATATACCCTTGAACAGTCAGTGCCTTGTGAACTAGAGGGCAAAATAGAGGTGAGGGCAGCACCTGCATCTTTGAAGAGCCCTGTAATTGCTCTTCTCTGTATGTCAGATCTAACGGTGGGAACCACAGTCACTCAACTACAGAATTTAAATACAATGGGAATAATTGGATTCCAAGGTAGCAGGGGCCAACTGGAAGCACTCAACCATCAAAGGCAAGGTGGGCATAGCTACCGTTATGGAAGCAGAGGCAAAACAGCAATCAGAATAGTCTGACTCTTGCAGAGCTCTGGCATTGGCTAATTAATCACGGTGCTCCTAGAAGTTAAATTGATAGAAAGCCTACTGCATTCCTACTTAAATTATACAACCAGAAAGCTTCTAGGTTGAATGGACAAAAGACTAACCTGAATTATAAAAACAGAGAATCATGGCCCTTCAATCAATTTTCAGACTTGAGCCAGTTTACAGACTCAGAACCCCTTGCATGAAGAGGAGGCTAGGTCCCCTTAAGGAAGGACCCCACTAAATTACCAACAATTTATGCAGTTAATCTTTCTCTGATCCTTCTCCAAGGAGACCTCTGGCCTTTTACCAGAGTGGTAAATGATGCATTGGGGAAAGGGAAATGATCAGACATTTTGGGGACTATTGGACACTGGCTCTGAGCTGACATTGATTCCAGGGGACACAAAACGTCATTATGGTCCTCCAGTTAAAGTAAGAGCTTATGGAGTTCAGGTACTTAATGGAGTTTTGGCTCAAGTCTGACTTACAGTGGGTCCCCGGACTCATCCTGTGGTCATTTCCCCAGTGCCAGAATGCATAATTGGCATAGACATACTAAGCAGCTGGCAGAACCCCCACATTGGCTCCCTGACTGGTAGAGTGAGGGCTATTCTGGTGGGAAAGGCCAAAGGGAAGCCGTTAGAGCTGTCTATACCTAGAAAAATGGTAGATCAAAAACAACATTGCATCCCTGGAGGGATTGTGATTAGTACCACAAGCAAGGACTTAAAAGATGCAAGGGTAGTGGTTTCCACCACATCCCTGTTCAACTCTCCCATTTGTCCTGTGCAGAAGACAGATGGATCTTGGAGAATGACAGGGGATTATCATAAGCTTAACCAAGTGGTGACTCCAATTGAAGCTGCTGTACCAGATGTGGTTTTATTGCTTGAGCAAATTAACACATCTCCTGGTATCTGGTATGCAGCCATTGACTTGGCAAATGTCTTTTTCTCCATTCCTGTCCCTAAGGCCAATGAGAAGCAATTTGTCTTCAGCTGGCAAGGCCAGCAATATACCTTTACTCTCCTACCTCAGGGGTATATCAACTCTCCAGCTTTGTATCATAATCTTATTCGGAGAGACCTTGATTGCAAGATATCCCACTGGTCCATTACATTAATGACATTAGGCTGATTGGATCCAGTGAGCAACAAGTAGCAAATACACTGGACTTATTTGTGAGATGTATGCATGCCACATGATGGGAAATCTGACCAAAATTCAGGGAACTTCTACCTCAGTAAAATTTCTAGGGGTCCAGTGGTGTGGGGTCTGTTGAGATATTCCTTCTAAGGTAAAGGATAAGTTGCTGCATTTGGCCTCTCCTACAACCAAGAAAGAGGCACAATGCCTAGTGGGCCTACTTGGATTTTGGAGGCAACACATTCCTCATTTGGGTGTGTCACTATGGCCCATTTATTGAGTGACCTGAAAGGCTGCCAGTTCTGAGTGAAGTCCAGAAGAGAAGAAGGATCTGCAACAGGTCCAGGCTGCTGGCAAGCTACTCTACAATTTGGGCCATATGACCCAGCAGATCCAATGGCGCTTGAGGTGTCAGTGGCAGATAGGGACGCTGTTTGGAGGCTTTGGCAGGCTCCCATAGGTGAATCACAGTTAGAGGCCTCTAGGATTTTGCAGCAAGGCCCTGCCATCTTTTGCAGATAACTATTATCCTTTTGAGAGACAGCTCTCAGCCTGTTACTGGGCTTTGGTGGAAACTGAACATTTGACTATGGGTCATCAAGTCACCATGTGATCTAAAGTGCCTATCATGAACTCGGTGCTTTCTGACATATCTAGCCATAAAGTGGGTCATGCACAGCAGCATTCCATCATGAAATGGAGGTGGTATATATGTGATTGGACTCGTGCAGGTCCTGAAGGCACAAGTATGTTACATGAGGAAGTAGCTTAAATGCTCATGGTCTCCACTCCTGTCACCCTGCCCTCTCTCCCCCAGCCTGCACTGCTGGCCTCATGGAGAGTTCCCTCTGAACAGCTGACAGAGGAAGAGAAGACTAGGGAGTGTTTCACAGACGGTTCTGCACAATATGCAGACACCACCAAAAAGTGGACAGCTGCAGCATTACAGCCCCTTTCTAGGACATTCCTGAAGTGTTTTGGGAAGTCAGGGGCCCTGAATGGAGGGACCTGCTAAGGCCATGGCAGAAGAACATAAATTGTGAAGATTTCATGGACATTTATCACTTCCCCAATCAATACTCTTATAATTTCCTATGCTTGTCTTTACTTTAATCTCTTAATCCCATCATCTTCATAAGCTGAGGATGTATGTCACCTCAGGACCCTGTGATGATTGCATTAACTGCACAAATTGTTCATAAAGCATGTGTGTTTGAACAATATGAAATCTGGGCACCTTAAGAATAGGATAACAGCAATTTTCAGGGATCAAGGGAGATAAAGTCTGGCTGCCTGTGGGCCAGGCAGAACAGAGCCATATTTCTATTATTACTGAAAACGGGTAAGAGAAATATAGCTGAATTCTTTCCCCAGTAAGGAATATTAATAATTAACAGCCCTGGGAAAAGAATGCATTCCGGGGGGGGGCCTCTAAAATGGCCACTCTGGGGGTGTCTGCCTTATGCAGTTGCAGATAAGGGATGAAACATGCCCTGGCCTCCTACGGCACCCCCAGGCTTGCTAGGATTAGGAAATTCCAGCCTGGTGAATTCTAGTCAGATTGGTTCTATGCTCTTGAACCCTGTTAAGATGTTTATCAATGACAATGTGTGCACAGCGGGACATGGAAGTTCATTAATGATTCTAGTTTCTCCCTGAACTTGTGATCTCACCCTGACCTTCTGCGCTGTGATCTTTTGTTGCCCTTGAAGCATGTGATCTCTGTGACCCACACCCTATTCAAACACTCCCTCCCCTTTGAAAATTGCTAATAAAAACTTGCTGGTTTTGCGGCTCAGGGAGCATAACGGAACCTGCCAACATGTGATGTTTCCCCGGACACCCAGCTTTAAAATTTCTCTCTTTTGTACTCTTTCCCTTTATTTCTTAGACCAGCTGACACTTAGGGTAAATAGAAAAGAACCTACTTGAAGTTATGTTAAATTATTGGGGGTGGTTCCCCCAATACTGAAGGACAGTGGTGAAAGGAAATCTTCCCAGTGATCAGAACTTCAAGCAGTGCGTCTGGTTGTGCACTTTGCATGGAAGGGGAAATGACCAGATGTGTGATTATATACTGATTCATGGGCTGTAAACAATGGTTTGGCTAGATGGTCAGAGACTTGGAAGAAGCATGATTGGAAAATTGTTGACAAAGAAATTTGGGGAAGAGGTAGGTGGATGGACCTCTCTGAGTGGTCAAAAACTGTGAAGATATGTATCCCATGTGAGTGCTCACCAAGGGGTGAGCTCAGCAGAGGAGGATTTTAATAATCAAGTGGATAGGATAACCCATTCTGTGGATGCCACTTAGCCTCTTTACACAGCCACCCCTGTCATCGTCCAATGGGCCCATGAACAAAGTGGCCATGGTGACAGGGATGAAGGTTATGCATGGGCTCAGCAACATGGACCTGCACTCATCAAGACTGACCTGGCTATGGCCACTGCTGAGTGCCCAATTTGCCAGCAGCGGAGACCAACACTGAGCCCTTGATATGGCACCATTCCTTAGGGTGATCAGCTAGCTACCTGGTGGCATGTTGATTATATTGGACCTCTTTTATCATAGAAAGGGCAGAGGTTTGTCTTCACTAGAATAGACACTTACTCTGGATATGGGTTTGCCTATCCTGCACGGAATGCTTCTGCCAAGACTACCATCCATGGTCTCATGGAATGCCTTATTCACCATCATGGTATTCCACAGCATTGCCTCTGACCAAGACACTCACTTTACAGCTAAAGAAGTGTGGCATTGGATTCATGCTCATGGAATTTACTGGTCTTACCATGTTCGCCATTGTCCTGAAGCAGCTGGATTGAGAGAATGGTGGAATGGCCTTTTGAAGTCAAAATTGCAATGCCACCTAGGTGACAGTACTTTGCAGGGCTACGGCAAAGTTCTCTAGAAGGCCATGTATGCTCTGAATCAGCATCCAATATATGGTACTCTTTCTCCCATAGCCAGGATTCATGGGTCCAGGAATCAAGGGGTGAAAGTGGAAGTGGAAGTGGCACCGCTCACTGTCACCCCTAATGATCCACTAGCAAAATTTTTGCTTCCTGTTCCTGTGGCATTACATTCTGCTGGCCTAGAGGTCCTAGTTCCAGAGAGAGGAATGCTGCCACCAGGAGACATAACAACAATTCCATTAAACTGGAAGTTAAGATTGTCACCTGGACACTTTGGGCTCCTCCTACCTTTAAGTCAACAGGCTAAAAAGGGAGTTACAGTGTTGGCTGGGGTGATTGACCTGGAATATCAAGATAAAATCACTCTACTACTCTACAACAGAAGTAAGGAAGAGTATTCATGGAATACAGGAGATCCATTAGGGTGTCTCTTAGTATTACCATGCCCTGTGAGTAAGGTCAGTGGGAAACTTAAAACAACCCAATCCAGGCAGGACTACAAAAGACCCAGACGTTTCAGGAATGAAGGTTTGGGTCACTCCACCAGGAATAAAACCATGATCTGCTGAGGTGTTTGCTGAAGGCAAAAGGAATACAAAATGGGTAATAGAAAAAGTAGACATCAATACCAGCTATGACCATGTGACCAGCTACAGAAACAAGGACTGTAATTGTCATGTCCTTCTTTTGTTAAAAAGATGTTTGTGTATGTATACACTTGTACTATGAACATATCTTCATTTTATTTCCCTTTCCTTTATCATGTGACATAAGACTTATTGACGTCATATCAGCATTTAAGTATTATTAATTTTATGTAATAGTATTTGGATTGGGGATTGGTGCATTTCCAGTTGTACAGAGGATAGTTGTATTATGTTAGGTGTAATTATGACTTTATTATTGTCTTTATTTGTAGATTATATATGATCTCAGGAGATGGGTATGGGTTCAAGTTGACAAGGAGTGGACTTGTGATGGTTAACACTGAGTGTCAACCTGACTGAAATGAAGGATGCAATATTGAACCTGGGTATGTCTGTGAGGCTGTTGCCAAAGGAGATTAATATTTGAGTCAGTGGGCTGGAAAGGAAGATCCATCCTTAATCGGGTGGGCACCATCTAATGAGCTACCAGTGAATATAAAGCAGGCAGAAAAACGTGAAGCAATGAGACAGGCATAGCTTCCCAGCCTACATCTCACATCACACAATATACGCATGTAACAAACTTGCACATGTATACCCTGAATCTAAAATAAAAGTTGAAATCATTAAATAAATATATAACAACATAAAATAAGACAATAAAAACTAAATAATCAACATTCCAGTGGCAAGTTAGACAAGAGATAGAACAAAACGGGGGAGAAACCTCATTTTTATCAGCAATGGAGTAAATATCTTTATTACAAGAATAGAGAAGAAATTAATCTGCAGAGGAGAGAATGATGCAAGTATGAGGAGATAAGTAGGATATTGTAAAATCTTAGATAATTTCATTGATAAACTCCAGTTCCTGTGTGAGGCTATATTTAATATCTGCTTTAATATCTGCTATATTTCTTGTCATTTGATTCTGTACATTTCTTCTGTACTCTTTCAATAAAGTTCCTTCTAACTTAAAGCAGCTTGAAATTACTTCAGTTCTTTGTAGCCACATGATGACTGGCCAAAATACCCAGGGATGGAATTTGGCAAGTAGTTTTATTTGGTCCCAGTATTCCACATTAAAGTGAACCCTCTAAGTATGAGAAATGTAACTATGCCAAATTTTATTGGTGTTTAGTGGAATATTATGTTTTCCAGCCTTGTCCTCCATATTTTAGCATGTTTATAGGACCTTGGTTATTTTTGGCATTTACCCTATTTACCCCATTTACCCTACTACTGTCACCCACCCCTGCCATATCTTTGCTGGTGATTCACCATCTTCATTTTGATCCTTTAAGTCTGGGAATGCTGAACTTCCAATTCAAAGACAAAGGTCATTGGGGATATTTATACCCCATGGAGATTGGTTGAGGGGAGAGCAGATGACCCAAGTCCATCCAATTAGAGTGAAAGTCAGAATGAAAGCGTAGGGAATGCTGGGATATAATTACTCATTTTCTGGCTAATAGAAGCAAGTCAGCAGAGAATTAGCCCTGGTGATGCCAAAAACTACTTTCTGCTCCTATCAAGGGAAAAGTGCGTCTAAGAAAGTAATCATTGTAGACAGAAGAAGAGGGAGGGAGAGAGAGAGAGAGAGAGACATTATTTGAGCCCCTGCAGCCAGCTATGCCTGAAGCTATATCTTCTCCTGAATTATTCAATTATATAAGCCAAAAATGTCCCATATGAGTCAACTTGGAGGAATTTTCACATTTTATTGTTAAGTGAGAAAAAAAGTTAAATAGTATAGAATATTGCATATGTTATTATCTCGTTATCATGACAATATCAATACCAATCAAACCATCTCTCTCTCTCTCATCTGTATAATCATGGAAAGTTATTCATCAAATTTTTAACATCTACGGGTGTGCAATGCTGCAGGTGGAGTTGGAGAAAAATAGCAAAGGGGTGGGGGGTATAATCATAATGAATCATTCTGTGATAATTAATTTATGCAAAATTATTTATAATTGAATGTAGAAATGAATGGAGACACATGATAGTATGATCAATGAAATGTGATACTAGTTGTCTCAAGCCCATGGGATTTTAGCTGATTTTTTTAATACTTTAATGTATTTTTGGTATTTTTTAATGATTAGAAGATATTATGTTAAAAAGAAATATTGGCTATACATAGGGAAAGAGGCCATGTACTATTCTTCAATATTTCCACATTTAAAATTAAGTAATAATTAATATTTCATTTTATTAATAGCTCTTTTGGCAACTGAAGTTTAATGATGCTTTAAAATTGTTCTTTACAAAATATATTTGTTAAACACTGAGTTAAACAAAGCTGAATGCATTTCTTTACTGACTGCTTAAAAGAGTACATTGTAAATCTCCAAAAGGGAGATTGAGTCTTCAGCAGTTCCCAAATTTACTGGACCATGGAATATTCCTTGTGACTAGTGTAACAAAGAATACATTTTGGGAAACAGAGAAAACAACATAACAACAAAAAGAAATACTAAGACTTTAAAGTCATGTATCCTGGAGTTACATCCAAGACAGATGATTTACTTGACTTGTGACATTGGACTGTTCACTTGCCTTCTCATGCCCCATCCTTAAATTGGGTATGATAGGTCTTTCTTCCAGGGTCATGGTGAGGTAAACTGTAGTAAGTATAATGGAATACTAAAAATGAGTCCATGGATTTGTAGGTTCTCTATATGATATTTTCTTTTATGGTGTATTTTTGCAAACCTTAATAATGAAGACAATAATTTAAATGCATTTTTATTAATTTTTACAACCTTCCTTATAGTGGCTACCATATACCTTCTCTCTCTCTCTCTCTCTCACACACACACACACACACACACACACACACACACATATACAGACACACACACACAAATATATTCACATTTTTTTCTTCTCTTTTGAAAAACAATCGTATTTTTCATGTGGGGCATAAAGCATAATTTATTCTTATTGGGATTGAATAAACAAACTCTCTTAGAAAACACACATCTTTCTGAGTTACTGGGGCAAAGGAAAGTGGCAAGAACAATTGTTTGTTCCTATCTAATTTGGTCATATGAAACAGAAACTTACTGAAATTGCTTTAGGTTAGAAAAAGGCAGAGGGTGGTAGGGAATTGTTACAAGGCCTTAAGCCGTCCTATTAAGCAAAGCTAAGAGTGGAGGTTGGTCCCCTTGAGGACAGGAAAAGGAACAAGGCACCACAGAAACAAAGGCAGGCATTCTCTCTGATGCCCTGCACACCATCTCCCTTCTACTCCTCTTCCATCTTTTCTTTCTGAAGAGCCCTCTTTGCTTTTCTATGCACAAGACAGCAGATAGCTGGTTCACAGTGCCTGAGTCCGCATTTCTTTAATTCAAGTGATCAAAAAAAAAAAATGCTTAGCTCTGTCAGCCACAGTTACAAATTCCCAAAAGAGTGTCCACTCCGATCGAGTCATCTTGAGGCAGGGACAGCAAACATAGGACATTAAGTTACTAATGATGCTCACCCATGTGCCTGGGGTTGGCAAACTGCTCAGAGAAGTATGTTTGTGACCTGAGCAACCATCCCCAGGGCATCTTACAACTAGTTAGTACTCTCCCAAATCTTGACCTTTCTAATTCCTCTCTCCTTCATCTGGGCTGGGGATACAAGTTTGCGGGTCTCTTTGTACCCTTCTAAACCTATGAAGTCTTGCTAAAATGGGGCCAGAGCTGCAATATTGACCTGGGTCTTTCTCATCTAGATAACACTTGCCCAAGTGTCTATGCAAAATAGGGATAACTATTAACTTTTTGTGGTAATGGGAGAGGACCACTGACCAGCTAATAAAATAGGGAAATAATCTAAATCCATTTTCTTTTGGTTTTGAATACATTTCGTAACTACTATTTTGGCAACATTATTGACAACCTATACCATTCAAATTAACTTGTATTTGCTAACTTCAAAGCAAGTACATGATACCACACATATTTATAGTAAAAGAAATACAGAGTAGTGATTTGTGATAAGGAATATCTAAGGCAAAGTTTGAAAGAAATCATTGATAATACACATTTACTGAAATAAATATAGACTTATTGAATGCTTCATATGTGACAGGCATCATGTAAAATGCCTTATATATATGGTCATATTTAATCTTTATAAAAATCTTATAAGAAAAAATACCAGTTGGATCCCCATTTGACAGATGATGAAACTGAAGCTAAAATGTTCAGTTAACTTGCCCAAGAATGCACATGTAGCTCTTGGTGGAGCTAAACCCACGTTGGTTTAAGTCTAGGCCTGAGCCTTTACCTGGCTGCTATACCTGCCTCCAAAACAGAAAGTTCATTTTCAGATAATTGAGAGACATTTGGGAGTTAAAACACAGTCACCCAGGACTCTACAAAATGAGAGAATATATTTGACCTCAAGTGAGACCATTCTCTGTACTAGTCACGTATTTGTATGCTGCCCCTGCCCACTGTCTCCCACTGACCCAGCTTCCGCAGAGGCTAAGCTTTTGCAGCTCTGCATCTATAAGCTAAGCTCAGCACTGCAGTAAGTTGACAGTTCATTACCAAATGGGCTGGAAAAGAAAAAAAAAGAAAAAGAAAACAGAAAACACCACAATTCGCACAAAGTAGCTTCAGACCTAGAGGATTCTAATACCAGATCAAGAAAGGAACAGTGCCCAACTTAACAGTCTTAACAGTTCTGTGGGTCGCAGGAAAGATGGCTTGGAAATAAAGCCGGATTTGTTGCATGAAGTTAAAGTCTAATGAGCTGAAGCTCTGGGATATTATGGGCAGCATGCCTAAGAAGTATTAACATCACGGTATTAACATATTGTGTTTTTTTAGTACTATCTGAAAGCAATCACTCTGAACATGAGTCACGTTAAGTCCTTTGTTTAATATAAATAATTTGTCTGTTACTCTAGTTCAGAGTGAATAACATAAAATGTTAATAAACCCTTTAAAACTTCAGAACTAGCAGTATATTCAAATAACACATTTTATAGCCAAAGGTATTTAGGAGACTAAATCACATGGATCATTATTTGTATTTAACGCTTTAACTGACCTGCTAACAAATGTGGAAATTTAAATTCCATTTAGATAGATACTCAATTATATATGTAAATACTTTTAATGCTCACTGTTTGATTTTTTTTTTCGTTGATGAAATTATTTCAGTGTTCTAACTTAAAGGGACTTTGGGACAGCTAACAATCATAAAGTAAGTCATACTTACATTTTCCCCCTAAAAAGTACACTCTTTAGGCCTAAAGCTAAAATTATACTATTTAAGCTTTGTCTTTTAATTGGGCACATATTACATTTTGTTTAAGAGCTTGTACTCGGATCTGATGTGCTAAATAATGTATCAAATTGCCTTCTGATTATCTGTGAGTAGATTATCTATTAAATAGAAACTCTACTAGTAATTTTGCCATAGAAGAGAGAGATTTTTCTTTCCTCTTCAGCTTCCTGAGCTGACGAAGGCAAAGGATTACAGAATTAAGCAAGTACTTTATTTACCGTAAGGAAACATTAATCTAAACATAAATTTTTTTATATGATTTAGTATTTGAACAAGGTACCTGGAATTACCAGTGTTTGATTGTATATTCAAAAGACAGCCAGAATTTTTTCTCTTTTTAGAAGCTCCTCCATCAGAGACCATTTGATGCAAAATTTTTCCCAGATAAAATTTTTCTTGAATTTATCATATTAATTAACTTGCCTTTTTTATTGATTCATAAAAGATGACTAGGGTATCATGTTATTTGTATGCACTTTCACGCACACACACAACCGGAGCTGCTATACAAAGAGGTGTTAGCTTTTAAAACCCTGAATTAGTTGAATAATTGAAACTAAGATTCAAGGCTCCAGATTTACAGACTTCCTAAGAAATGTCATCCTACTCTTTCCTTATACGCTTTCAACTTAGCCATTCTGAAATGAGCAATTCCAATTTAATTAGAAATTAGACTCTTTCTCTGGAAACTTGTGGAAAGTACTGATGAGACTACCTGAAAACTGTTCCATGACCGAGAGCAAAACTCATGTCCCCATAAAATATGACTTTATTTCGACAATGCACCTCATGGAGGATCCAGAATCATTCTCAGTTGTAAATGCAGGATTCTGTCACTAAGGCCATCATGGCTGATAGAGCATTGCTATCTCTTTTCACACATGGCACTACCCTGAATGCTGGGGGAAATACAGGGTGACTTTTTATTTTCTTTCAGAAAACCTAAAGGCAAAGAAGGTTTCTTTCTGCACTTGTGTACCGAGGTTTCTTCAGCTGTGTCTGAACTCAGAAAATGCCACTTCATATTTTACCATAAGTGAAACCTTCTGAGACACATGTTGCTGCCTTTGGTGAAATTATTTTCTTTTCTTTTTAATTTTAATTTAATTTTTTTTATTATACTTTAAGTTCTAGGGTACATGTGCACAATGTGCAGGTTTGTTACATATGTGTACGTGTGCCATGTTGGTGTGCTGCACCCATTAACTCATCATTTACATTAGGTATATCTCCTAATGCTGTCCCTCCCCCAACCCCACAACAGGCCCTGGTGTGTGATGTTCCCCATCCTGTGTCCAGGTGTTCTCATTGTTCAATTCCCACCTATGAGTGAGAACATGTGGTGTTTGGTTTTCTGTCCTTGCGATAGTTTGCTGAGAATGATGGTTTCCAGCTTCATCCATGTCCCTACAAAGGACATGAACTCATCCTTTTTTATGGCTGCATAGTATTCCATGGTGTATATGTGCCACATTTTCTTAATCCAGTCTATCATTGATGGGCATTTTGGTTGGTTCCAAGTCTTTGCTATTGTGAATAGTGCCGCAATAAACATACGTGTGCATGTGTCTTTATAGCAGCATGATTTATATTCCTCTGGGTATATACCCAGTAATGGGATGGCTGGGTCAAATGGTATTTGTAGTTCTAGATCCGTGAAGAATCGCCACACCGTCTTTCACAATGATTGAACTAGTTTACAGTCCCACAAACAGTGTAAAAACGTTGCTATTTCTCCATATCCTCTCCAGCACCTGTTGTTTCCTGACTTTTTAATGATTGCCATTCTAACTGATGTGAGATGGTATCTCACCGTGGTTTTGATTTGCATTTCTCTGATGGCCAGTGATGATGAGCATTTTTTCATGTGTCTGTTGGCTGCATAAATGTCTTCTTTTGAAAAGTGTCTGTTCATATCCTTGTGCTTTCTAGTGTCTGTTCCTATCCTTGTGCTTTCTAATATAAAGAAGGAAACACAGCTTGTGCTTAATGTCTGGAAACCCCCAACTGCCTCACATGATTACATTACCACCTTAGATGATGACTGAACAGTGAGTAACTTCTTTGCTGATTCAGTTTAACATATGACTTCAGCTTAATCTGCTTCCAGGACACACCACTACCCTGTCTCCCAACAAAGGCTTACACACTTATTTCTCTTGAATTTCATTAATATATGTCACTCTTTACTTAAAAATATCTACTACAGAATACTCAGTGGGAACCTATGTGGTAGAATTAGGAAAAAGGATCTGCCAGAGAATTAGCAAAGAAATCCACTGATGAAGTGAAGCTTGTCCTCAAGTTTCTTTTTCAGTGTCTACAGTTTCCAACATGGGATTCAACATTAGGAAGACTGGTGTATTTATTACATGGGAAGCTAACTGTGGATGGTTTTCTGCCTTCCATAAGAAGACTCAGAAACTGAAAAGGCACAAATCTATGATGCAATTAATAAGCACTTTTTCCATTTAAGAGATTGTAAAAGGATAGATCTTATACTTTTGATATTTCCAGAAAGCAAAGTCATCTGATTAAAACTTCACTAATGTTTCATCTGACAAGAAGACAAATTTTCCTTCCACACTAAGTCTTAGTAGAGAAAGTAATTTTTACTTCCTTTCTTTCCCAAGCCAACAAATATTAATCTGTAGCTGAGAAACTAGCAATGAACATCTTCTACAGACATATACAGGAGCAATACATTTTCTTCTAGATGTTTGCATAGACATTGTTCCAATCGAAGGGTGAGATCCTCAGAGACACAAAGAAATTCTGTAAATAACAATTACAAAACAATGTATTAAATACTATTTGCCAGGCCTTTTTATGTCAGCTAGGATTCTTGCAATTGCAAGTAAAAGAAATGAAACAAGGGATTTGCCTGCTCACATAACTGAGAATCCATGAATAGGACAGACATCGGGGACCACTGTCCACACACTGGACCAAGGTCTCAAATACTGTAACAAGACCTCAGGTCAGTCTCAACCTTTACTGGGGACAGGCGAGCGTGGAGGCCAGGACAGCCCGTGGCATTCTGAACTTCGAAGCTTTGATTTGAACCTAGTGACAGATGCCATTTTCCTACAATTAAAGAACAAGCCAGGGGTTAGCTCTGATGGGCCCTTTGACTTTGATCATTTTGCCAATTCCTGAAGCGAATTGAGCATATAGTATAATGAGATGATTAGCTTTTACTTAGTTTTCATGTTTAGCTGTAGAAGAAGAGCTTAGGACCTGCCTGAAACTTATGGACCAGGAATGAGAGATAGATGATTCTTCAGAGTAAAATCTCAGGTTTATTAGCAGAAATAGATTTAATAGATTTTTAGATAGCCCCAAATCAATAGGTATCTATTTTAGAACTTCACATATATTTTACAAATATTAATTTATTAAGTCCTTACAGAAGTCCCTACAAAAGAGTTTGCATTCTTATCCCTACACAACAGATAAAGTAGCAGCAGTAAAGATATTTAAGTCACATATTAGGTTTGTGACAGAGCTGGACATTAAACCGAGGGCTGTCTGACTGTAGATCACTGACCTTAACCTCCTCTATATGCATCACTGAAGGAATAGCACACACCTGAGTATCATATGGTAAAAGTAGGAAAGCTGTGGCATCTTCAGAAAACTTTTGGCAGGTATATAAATCACACTTCTGAAGAGCAGAGTGTTAAGATCCAGAGACATCAAGGCTAGATTTGGGACATATGTTTTAGTGCAATTGAAATATTTTTAATGATCAATTTTGTGCTTTTTATAATGGGCAGAAATCCATTTCTCACAGTTCTGAAGGCTGGGAAGACAAAGATTGAGGGGCCAGCATCTGACAAGGGCCTTCTTGCTGTATCATCTCATGGTGGAAGGTGGGAGGGCTAGAGAGCTAGAGAATAAAAGGAGGTCAAAATCCACCCTTTATAATAAACCCACTTTCATGACCGTAGCATTATTCTTTCACTGTGCTCTCACGTCCTAATCACCTCTCATTAGACCTCACCTCTGAAAACTGTTGTAAGTTTCCAACACATGCTTTTTGGCAGACACATTCAAACCATAGCAAATATTATTTTAATCAGGAAATTAGTGTCTGACATTAATGTCATTAGCCTGAATCCTTATGACAAGTTTGCAAAGTTCATAGATTCATTTCCCACCTGCCAGACTAGGACGGGGCAAGTATTTGCACACTCCTCTCCAACATTTGAAATTTCAATAATACTGTGGCATTCTAATCCAAATGTGAAGAATGTTTGCCACACAGGCTCTGAAGAACATTTTGATATTTTGGAGGATCAGTTAGAATATTTTAAAATATCTAAATGAAGACCAGTGTAGAGCACTAAAACAGAAAATTCTTAAAGGATGTTACTTGAGAACTGAAACCACTGACATACTGAGCCTAGACACAGAGAACCAAAACCACACCTTGCTATCCACATTGACACCTTTTGGTTTTCCTTTGTATTCATTAGCACATTAGCATGCTTTATTCTTTGACAACTCTCCTGCCTAAGCAAATGGTTCAATTCAGGAACTTCTCCAAAGACCTATTCGTTCTTTAATGGAAAGTATCAACAGTTTTCACCCTAAGAGTCTTTGAATACTTCATCTCAAAATACTCACTTTGCTGTTTCCACTAATGTTAGACTATTGTGTCATGATTCATACCTACTCCTAATTTAAGTCTCTACATTGAAGGAATCACCATAAATGAAAGTTCCAATTTCCAATAAATGCTTACATAACCTTCCCCAACTAAAGACACAGCTAAAGCATTACATTGTAATTTTGTTCTTCAGTAAATTGTGGGCTTTTGTCAGGTGTGTAAAGATTAGATGGTTGTAGATGTGTGGCATTATTTCTGAGGCCTTTTTTTCTGTTCCGTTGGTCTATATATCTGTTTTGGTACCAGTACCATGCTGTTTTGGTTACTGTAGCCTTGTAATATAGTTCGAAGTCAGGTAGTGTGATGCTTCCAGCTTTGTTCTTTTTGCTTAGGATTGCCTTGGCTATGGGGGCTCTTTTTTGGTTCCATAGGAACTTTAAAGTAGCTTTTTCTAATTCTGTGAAGAAAGTCAGTGGTAGCTTGATGGGGAGAGCATTGAATCTATAAATTACTTTGGGCAGTCTGGCCATTTTCACGATGTTGATTCTTCCTAACCATGAGCATGGAATGTTTTTCCATTTGTTTGTGTCCTCTTTTATTTCCTTAAGCAGTTGCATGTAGTTCTCATTGAACAGGTCCTTCACATCCCTTGGAAGTTGTATTCCTAGGTATTTTATTCTCTTTGTAGCAATGGTGAATGGGAGTTCACTCATGATTTGGCTCTATTTGTCTGTTATTAGTATATAGGAATGCTGGTGATTTGACTTCCTCTTTTCCTAATTGAATACCCTTTATTTCTTTCTCTTGCCTGATTGTCTGGGCCAGAACTTCCAATACTATGTTGAATAGGAGTGGTGAGAGAGGGTATCCTTGTCTTGTGCCGGTTTTAAAAGGGAAAACCAGTTCTTGCCCATTCAGTATGATATTGGCGGTGGGTTTGTCATAAATAGCTCTTATTATTTTGAGATATATTCCATCAATGCCTAGTTTATCAAGAGTTTTTAGCATGAGGAGCTGTTGAATTTTGTCAAAGGCCTTTTCTCCTATTGAGATAATTATGTGGTTTTTGTCATTGGTTCTGTTTGTGTGATGGATTATGTATATTGATTTACATATGTTGGACCAGCCTTGCATCCCAGGGTTGAAGCTGACTTGATTGTGGTGGATAAGCTTTTTGATGTGCTGCTGGATTCGGTTTGCCAGTATTTTACTGAGGATTTTCACATCGATGTGCATCAGGGATATTGGCTTGAAATTTTCTTTTTTTGTTGTGTCTCTGCCAGGTTTTGGTATGAGGATGATGCTGGCCTCATAAAACGAGTTAGGGAGGATTCCCTGATTTTCTATTGTTTGGAATAGTTTCAGAAGGAATGGTACCAGCTCCTCTTTGTACATCTGGTAGAATTCGGCTGTGAATTCACCTGGTCCTGGACACTTTTTGATTGATAGGCAATTGTTGCCTCCATTTCAGAACTTGTTATAGGTCTATTCAGGGATTTGACTTCTTCCTGGTTGAGTCTTCGGAGGGCATATGTGTCCAGGAATGTATCCATTTCTTCTAGATTTTCTAGTTTATTTGCGTAGAGGTGTTTATAGTATTCTGTGATGGCAGTTGGTATTTCTGTGGGATCAGTGGTGATACCCCCTTTATCATTTTTTATTGCATCTATTTGATTCTTCTCTCTTTTCTTTTTTATTAGTATGGCTAGCAGTCTATGTTGTTGATGCTTTAAAAAAACCAGCTCCTGGATTCGTTGATTTTTTTTGAAGGGTTTTTCGGGTTTCTATATCCTTCGGTTCTGCTCTGATCTTAGTTATTTTTTGTCTTCTGCTAGCTTTTGAATTTGTTTTCTCTTGTTTCTCTAGTTCTTTTAATTGTGATGTTAGGGTGTCAATTTTAGATCTTTCATGTTTTCTTTTGTGGGCATTTAGTGCTATAAATTTCCTTCTATACACTGTGTTAAATGTGTCCCAGAGATTCTGGTATGTTGTGTATTTGTTCTCATTGGTTTCAAAGAACATCTTTATTTCTGCCTTAAATTTTGTTATTTACCCAGTAATCATTTAGGAGCAGGTTGTTCACTTTCCATGTAGTTGTGCCATTTTTACTGAGTTTCTTATTCCTGAGTTCTAATTTGATTGCCCTTTGGTTTGAGCGACTGTTTGTTATGATTTCCATTCTTTTGTATTTGCTAAAGAGTGTTTTACTTCTATACTTCCAATTATGTGGTCAGTTTTAGAATAAGTGTGATGTGTTGCTGAGAAGAATGTATATTCTATTGATTTGGGGTGGAGAGTTCTGTAGGTATCTACTAGGTCCATATGATCCAGAGGTGAGTTTAAGTCCTGGATATCCTTGTTAATTTTCTGTCTCATTGATCTGTCTAATATTGACAATGGGGTGTTAAAGTCTCCCACTGTTATTGTGTGGGAGTCTAAGTCTCTTTGTAGGTCTCTAAGAACTTGCTTTATGAATCTGGGTGCTTCTGTATTGGGTGGATATATATTTAGGCTAGTTAGCTCTTCCTGTTGCATTAATCCCTTACCATTATCTAATGCCATTCTTTGTTCCTTTTGATCTTTGTTGATTTAAAGTCTGTTTTATCAGAGACTAGAGTTGCAACCTCTGCTTTTATTACTTTCCATTGCACCACATCACACTTATTCTAAAACTGACCACATAATTGTAAGTAAAACACTCTTTAGCAAATGCAAAAGAATGGAAATCATAGCAAACAGTCTCTCTTTCCATTTTGCCTATGTGTGTCTTTGTACATGAGATAGGTCTCCTGAATACAGCACACCAATGGGTCTTGACTCTATCTAATTTTTCTGTCTGTGTCTTCTAATTGGGGCATTTATCTCATTTACACTTAAGATTAGTATTGTTATGTGTGAATTTGATCCTGCCATTTTGATGCTAGCTGATTATTTTGCCCGTTAGTTGATGCAGTTTCTGCATAGTCACAATGGTCTTTACATATTGGTATGTTTTTCAGTGGCTAGTACTGGTTGTTCATTTCCATGTTTAGCACTTCCTTCAGGAGCTCTTTGTAAGGCAGGCACAGTGGTAAAAAAAAATCCCTCAGAATTTGCTTGTCTGTAAAATATTTTATTTCTCCTTTGCTTATAAAATTTAGTTTGGCTAGATATGAAATTCTGGGTTGAAAATTTTCTTCTTTAAGAATGTTGAATATTGGCCCTCACTCTCTTCTGGCTTGTAGGGTTTCTCCCTACAGATCCACTGTTAGTCTGATGGGCTTCCCTTTGCGGGTAACCCGACTTTTCTCTCTGACTGCCCTTAACATTTTTTTTTCTTCATTTAAACCTTGGTTAATCTGATGATTATGTGTCTTTGGGTTGCTCTTCTCGAGGAGTATATTTGTGGTATTCTCTGTATTGCCTGAATTTGAATGTTGGCCTGCCTTGCTAGGTTGGGGAATTTCTCCCGGATAATATTCTGAAGAGTGTTTTCCAACTTGGTTCCATTCTTCCCATCACTTTCAGGTACACCAAACAAACGTAGATTTGGTCTTTTCACATAGTCCTATATTTCTTGGAGGCTTTGTTCATTTCTTTTCACTCTTTTTTCTCTAATCTCACCTTCTCACTTTATTTCATTGAGTTGATCTTCAATCTGTGATATCCTTTCTTCCACTTGATCAATTTGGCTATTGATACTTGTGTATGCTTCACGAAGTTCTTGTGCCATGTTTTTCAGCTCCATCAGGTCATTTGTGTTCTTCTTTAAACTGGTTATTCTAGTTAGCAATTCATCTAACCTTTTTTGGGGGTTCTTAGCTTCCTTGCATTGGGTTAGAACATGCCCTTTTAGCTCAGAGGAGTTTGTTTTTATGCACTTTCTGAAGCCTACTTCTGTCAATTCATCAAACTCATTCTCCATCCAGTTTTGTTGCCTTTCTGGTGAGGAGTTGTGATCCTTTGGAGGAGAAGAGGCCTTCTGGCTTTTGGAAATTTCATCCTTTTAGTGCTGGTTTCTCCCCATCTTCATGGATTTGTCTACCTTTGATCTTTGAAGTCAGTGACCTTTGGAGGGGATCTCTAAGTGGACGTCCTTTTTGTTGATGTTGATACTGTTCCTTTCTGTTTGTTATTTTTCCTTCTAACAGTCAGGCCCCTCTGCTGCAGGTCTTCTGGAGTTTGCTGGAGGTCCACTCCAGACCCTGTTTGCCTGGGAATCACCAGTGGAGGCTGTAGAACAGCAACAATTGCTACCTGTTGCTTCCTCTGGAAGCTTTGTCCCAGACGGGCACCCACCAGATGCCAGCCAGTGCTCTCTTGTATGAGGTGTCTGTTGGTCCCTACTGGGAGGTGTCTCCCAATCAGGAGGCATTGGGGTCAGGGACCACTTAAGGAGGCAGTCTGTCCCTTATCAGAACTTGAATGCTGTGCTGGGAGATGGGCTGCTCTCTTCAGAGCTGCCAGGCAGGGATGTTTAATTCTGCTGAAGCTGCACTCACAACCGCCCCTTCCCCCGTGTGTTCTGTTCCAGGGAACTGGGGGTTTTATCTATAAGTCCCTGACTGGGGCTGCTGCCTTTCCTTCAGAGATACCTTGCCTAGAGAGTAGGGACTCTAGATAGCCAGTCTGGCCACAGCTGCCTTGCTGAGCTGCAGTGGGCTACGCTGAGTTCGAACATGAAAAGAAAACTCCTGTGGCTAGCTCAGTGTCTGCCCAAATGGCCGCCCAGTTTTGTGCTGGATCTCCAGGGCCCTGGTGGCATAAGTACCAGAGGGAATCTCCTGGTCTGCAGGTAGTGAAGACCATGGGAAAAGCGCCATATCTGGGCTGGAGTGCAAGGTACAGTCCCTAATGACTTCCTTTGGCTAGGAGAGGGAATTCCCCAACCCCTTGTGCTTCCTGGGTGAGGTGATGCCACACCCTGCTTTGGCTCACCCTCCTTGGACCACACCCACTGTACAACCAATCCCGATGAGAAGAACTGGGTACCTCAGTTGGAAATGCAGAAATCACTCACCTTCTGCGTCGATCTCGCAGCGAGTTGCAGACCTGAGCTGTTCTTATTCGGCCATGTTGCCAGCAATCCTTGGAATCAATATCCAATGATTAAAATATCGTCTACAATGTTAATTATCCAGATTAATTAATCATCTATATAATTGTTTTTAGGAATTAATCATAATAAAGAAATACAGGATCTATTAGTCCGTTCTCTCACTGCTATGCAGAAATACCCAAGACTGGGTAATTTATAAAGAAAAGAGGCTTAATTGACTCACAGTTCTGCAATGCTGGGGAGGCCTCAGGAAACTCTCAATTATTGTGGAAGGCAGAGGACAAACAGGCACCTTCTTCACAGAGTGGCAGGACAGAGTGAGTGCAAGCAGGGGAAATGCCAGATGCTGATAAAACCATCAGACGGCGTGAGAATCACTCATTGATGGGCATTTGGGTTAGTTCCAAGTCTTTGCTATTGTGAATAGTGCTGCAATAGTCATGTGTGCATGTGTCTTTATAGTAGAATAATTTATAATCCTTTGGATATATACCCAGTAATGGGATTGCTGTGTCAAATGTTATTTCTGGTTCTAGATCCTTGAGGAGTCGTCACACTGTCTTTCACAATGGTTGAACTAATTTACACTCCCACCAACAGTGTAAAAGCTTTCTCATTTCTCTACACCCTCTCCAGCATCTGTAGTTTCCTGACTTTTAATGATCGCCATTCTGACTGGCGTGAGATGGCATCTCATTGCGGTTTTGATTTGCATTTCTCTAATAAACAGTGATGATGAGCTTTTTAAAATATATTTGTGGGCCCCATAAATGTCTTCTTTTAAAAAGTGTCTGTTCATTTCCCTTCCCCATATTTTGATGGGTTTTTTTTTCTTGTAAGTTTGTTTAAGTTCCTGGTAGATTCTGGATATTAGCCCTTTGTCAGATGGATAGATTGCAAAATTTTTCTCCCATTCTGTAGGTTGCCTATTCATTCTGATGATACTTTCTTTTGCTGTGCAGAAGCTCTTTAATATGATTAGATCCAATTTGTCTATTTTGGCTTTTGTTGCCATTGCTTTTGGTGTTTTAGTCATGAACTCTTTGTCCATACCTATGCCCTGAATGGTATTGCTTAGGACTTCTTCTAGGGTTTTTATGGTTTAGGTCTTACATTTTAAGTCTTTAGTCCATCTTGAGTTAATTTTTGTGTAAAGTGTAAGGAAGGGGTCCCCATTCAGTTTTCTGTATATGGTTAGCCAGTTTCCCAACACCATTTATTAGAGAATCCTTTCCCCATTGCTTGTTTTTGTCAGGTTTTTCAAAGATAAGATGGTTGTAAATGTGTGGCATTATTTCTGAGGTCTTTGTTCTGTTCCATTGGTCTATATGTCT
The DNA here is from genome assembly GCF_029281585.2 of Gorilla gorilla gorilla. Lineage (NCBI taxonomy): Eukaryota > Metazoa > Chordata > Mammalia > Primates > Hominidae > Gorilla > Gorilla gorilla. The sequence continues at coordinate 15,837,588 of NC_086017.1, forward strand.
GTTTTGGTACCAGTATCATGCTGTTTTGGTTACTACAGCCTTGTAGTGTAGTTTGCAGCGGGGTACCGTGATGCCCCCAACTTTATTCTTTTTGCTTAGAATTTCCTTGGCCATATGGACTCTTTTTAGGTTTCATATGAAATTTAAAGTAGTTTTTTCTAATTCTGTGAAGAAAATCAGTGGTAGCTTTATGGGGATAGCATTGAATCTATAAATTACTTTGGGCAGTATGGCCATTTTCACGATATTGATTCTTCCTAACCATGAGCATAAAATGTTTTTCCATTTGTTTGTGTCCTCTCTTATTTCTTTGAGCAGTGATTTGTAGTTCTTCTTGAAGTTCTTCACATCCCTTGTAAGTTGAATTCCCAGATATTTTATTCTCCTTGTAGCAATGGTGAATGGGAGTTCACTCATGATTAGGCTCTCTGTCTATTATTGATGTATAGGAATGCTTGTGATTTTTGCACATTGATTTTGTATCCTGAGACTTTACTGAAGTTGCTTATGAGCTTAAGAAGATTTTGGGCTGAAACGATGGGGTTGTCTAAATATACAATCATGCCAACTGCAAACAGAGATAATTTGACTTCCTCTCTTCCTAATTGCATACCCTTTATTTCTTTCTCTTGCCTGATTGCACTGGCCACAAATTCCAATACTATGTTGAATAGGAATGGTGGGAGAGGGCATCATTGTCTTGTGCTGGTTTTCAAAGGGAATACTTCCAGTATTTGCCCATGCAGTATGATATTGGCTGTGGGTTTGTCATAAATAGCTCTCAATATTTTGAGATACGTTCCATCAATACCTAGTTTATTGACAGTTTTTAGCATGAAGAGCTGTTGAATTTTGTCAAAGGCCTTTTCTGCTTCTTTTGAAATAATCGTGTGTTTTTTGTCATTGGTTCTGTTTATGTGATGGATTATGTATATTAATCTGTGTATGTTGAACCAGCCTTGCATCCCAGGGATGAAGCTGACTTGATTGTGGTGGATAAGCTTTTTGATGTGCTGCTGGATTTGGCTTGCCAGTATTTTATTGAGGATTTTCACATAGATGTTCATCAGCGATATTGGCTTGAAATTTTCTTTTTTTGTTGTGTCTCCGCCAGGTTTTGCTATGAGGATGATGCTGGCCTCATAAAATGAGTTAGGGAGGATTCCCTGATTTTCTGTTGTTTGGAATAGTTTCAGAAGGAATAGTACCAGCTCCTCTTTGTACCTTTGGTAGAATTCGGCTGTGAATCTGGCTGGTCTAGGGCTTTGTTTGTTTGGCAGGCTATTTATTGCTGCCTCCATTTCAGAACTTGTTATTGGTCTATTCAGGGATTTGACTTCTTCCTGGTTGAGTCTTGGGAGGGTGTATGTGTCCAGGAATTTATCCATTTCTTCTATATTTTCGAGTTTATTTGCATAGAGGTGTTTATAGTATTCTGTGGTAGTTTGTATTTCTGTGGGATCAGTGGTGATATCCCCTTTATCATTTTTTTTATCATGTCTATTTGACTCTTCTCTCTTTTCTTCCTTATTAGTCTTGCTAGTGGTCTATTTTGTTAATCTTTTCAAAAAACCAGCTCCTGTATTCATTGATTTTTTGAACAATTTTCAGGTCTCTATATCCTTCAGTTCTCCTCTGATCTTAGTTATTTTTCTTCTGCTATCTTTTGAATTTGTTTGCTCTTGCTTTTCTAGTCCTTTTAATCATGATGTTAGGATCTCAATTTTAGATCTTTCCCACTTTCTCCTGTGAGCACTTAGTGCTATAAATTTCCCTCTAAACACTGCTTTAGCTGTGTCCCAGAGATTCTGGTATGTTGTGTCTTTGTTCTCATTGGTTTCAAAGAACACCTTTATTTCTGCCTTAAATTTTGTTATTTACCCAGTAATCATTCAGGAGCAGTTGTTCAGTTTCCACGTAGTTGTGTGGTTTTGAGTGAGTTTCAAAATTCTGAGTTCTAATTTGGTTCCACTGTGATTGGATAGACTGTTTATTATGATTTACATTCTTTTACATTTACTGAGGAGTATTTTACTTCCAATTATTTGGTTGATTTTAGATTAAGTGAGATGTGGTGCTGAGAAGAATGTATATTCTGTTGATTTGGGGTGGAGAGTTCTGTGGATGTCTATTAGGTCCACTTTGTCCAGAGCTGAGTTCATGTCCTAAATATCCTTGTCAATTTTCTGTCTTGTTTATCTTCTAATATTGACAGTGGGGTGCTACAGTCTCTCACTGTTATTGCGTGAGAGTCTAAGTCTCTTTGTGGGTCTCTAAGAACTTGCTTTATGAATCGTGGTGCTCCTGTATTGGGTGGATATATACTTAGGCTAGTTAGCTCTTCCTGTTGCATTGATCATGTTATGCCCATCTTTGTCTTTTTTGATCTTTGTTGGTTTAAGGTCTGTTTTATTAGAGACTAGGATTGCAACCGCTGCTTTTTTTTCCTTTCCATTTGCTTTGTAAATATTCCTTCATCCCTTTATTTTGAGCCTATGTGTGTCTTTGCACGTGAAATAGGTCTCCTGAATACAGCACACTGAAGAGTCCTGACTATCCAATTTTCCAGTGTGTGTCTTTTAACTGGGGAATTTAGTCTGTTTATATTTAAGGTTAATATTGTTATGTTTGAATTTGATCCTGTCTTTATGATGCTAGCTGATTATTTTGCCCATTAGTTGATGCAATTTCTTCATAGTGTCAATGGCCTTTATAATGTGGTATGATTTTGCAGTGGCTGGTACCAGTTTTTTCTTTCTATATTTAGTGTTTTTTTCAGGAGCTCTTGTGAGGCAAGCCTGGTGGTGACAAAATCTCTCAGCACTTGCTTGTCTGTAAAGAATTTTATTTCTCTTTCACTTATGAGGCTTAGTTTGGCTGGATATGAAAGTCCAGGTTGAAAATTCTTTTCTTTAAAAATGTTGAATATTGGCCCCCCTACTATCTTGTGGTTGTAGGGTTCCTGCAGAGAAGTCTGGTGTTAGTCTGATAAGCTTCTTTTTGTGGGTAAACAGAACTTTCTGGCTGTTTTTAACATTTTTCCTTTATTTCAACCTTGGTGAATCTGACGACTATGTGTCTTGGGGTTGCTCTTCTCGAGAAGTATCTTTGTGGTGTTCTCTGTATTTCCTGAATTTGAATGTTGGCCTGCACTTGCTAGGTTGGGGAAGTTCTCTTGGATAATATCCTGAAGTGTGTTTTCCAACTTATTTCCATTCTTCCCATCACTTTCAGGTATACCAATCAAATGTAGATTTGGTCTTTTCACATAGTCCCATATTTCTTGGAGGGTTTGTTCATTCCTTTCCATTCTTTTTTCTCTTTTCTTGTCTTCATACTTTATTTCATTGAGTTGATCTTCAATCTGTGATATCCTTTCTTCCACTTGATCGATTTGGCTATTGATACTTGTGTATGCTTCACGAAGTTCTTGTGCCGTGTTTTTCCACTCAATCAAGTCTTTTATGTTCTTCTCTAAACTGGTTATTCTAGTTAGCAATTTCTTTACCCTATTTCCAATGTTCTTAGCTTCCTTGTATTGGGATAGAACATGCTGTTTTAGCTTGGAGGAGTTAGTTATTACCCACCTTCTGAAGCCTACTTCTCTCAGTTCGTCAAACTCATTCTCCGTCCAGTTTTGTTCCCTTTCTGGCAAGGAGTTATGATCCTTCGGAGGAGAAGAGACCTTCTGGTTTTTGGAGTTTTCAGCCTTTTTGTGCTGGTTTCTCCCCATCTTTTTGGATTTATCTACCCTCGGTCTTTGATGTTGGTGACCTTCGGATGGGGTCTTTGTGTGGACATGCTATTACTTTCTATTTGTTAGTTTTCCTTCTAGCAGTTAGGCCCCTTTGCTGCAGGTCTGCTGGAGTTTGATAGAGACCCTCTTTGCCTGGTTATCAGCAGCAGTGGCTGCAGAACAGCAAAGATTGATGCCTGTTGCTTTTTCTGGAAGCTTTGCCCCAGGGGTGCACCCACCAGCTGCCAGCCAGAGCTCTCCTGTATGAGGTGTCTGTTGGTCCCTGCTGGGAGGTGTCTCCCAATCGGGAGGCACGGGGGTCAGGGGCCCACTTGAGAAGGCAATCTCTCCCTTAGCAGAGCTCGAGCACTGCACTGGGAGATCTGCTGCTCTCCTCGGAGCCATCAGGCAGGAATATTTAAGTCTGCTGAAGCTGTGCCCACAGCTGCCCCTTCCTTCAAGTGCTCTCTCCCAGAGAGATGGGAGTTTGATCTCTAAGCCCCTGACTGGAGCTGCTGCCTTTCTTTCAGAGATCCCTTGCCCAGAGAGGAGGAATGTAGAGAGGCAGTCTGGCTACAGTGGCTTTGCTGAGCTGCAGTGGGCCCCACCCACTTTAAACTTCCTGGCTGCTTTGTTTACGCTGTGAAGGAAAAACTGCCTACTCAAGCCTCAGTAGTGGTGTATGCACCATCCCCGACCAAGCTCAAGCATCCCAGGTTGACATCAGACAGCTGTGCTGGTGTGAAATTTTCAAGCCCATGGATCTTAGGTAGTTGTCCTCCATGGGGGTGGGATCCACTGAGCTAGACCACTTAGCTCCCTGGCTTCAACCTCCTTTCCAGGGGAGTGAACAGTTCTGTTTCTCTGGCATTCCAGATGCCACTGGTATATAGAAAACAACTCCTGCAGCTAGCTCAGTGTCTGCCCAAATGGCCACTCAGTTTTGTGCTTCAAATCCAGGGCCCTAGTGGTGTAGGCACACGAGGGAATCTCCTGGTCTGCAGGTTGCAAAAACCATGGGAAAAGCATAGCATCTGGGCTGAAATGCACCATTCCTCAGGGCACGGTCTCTCACAGCTTCCCTTGGCTAGGGGAGGGAGTTCCCTGCCCCCTTGTGCTTCCTGGGTGAAGCATCGCCCCACCCTGCTTTGGCTCGCCCACCATGAGCTGCACCCACTGTCCAACCAGTTTCAATGAGATGAGCCACGTACCTCAGTTGGAAATGCAGAAATCACCTGTCTTTTGTGTTTATCTTGTTGGAAGCTGCAGATCAGAGCTCTTACTATTTGGCCATCTTTCCAGCCACACAGTCCGCCATATTCTTAGGTCTCTCAAGCATTAACCAACAATCCAAGTTCAAAGTCTTGCCTGAGTCAAGGCAAGTCCATTTTGCTTATGAGTTAGTAAAATCAAAAGCAAGTTAGGTACTTTCTAGATACAACGAGGGTACAGACATTGGGTTAATACAGCCATTCAAAATGGGAGAAATTTGCCAAAATGAAGGGACTATAGGCCTCATGCAAGCCCCAAATCCAGCAGTGCAGTAAGATCTTAATGCATCAAAATGATCTCCTTTGACTCCATGTCTCACATCCAGGTCACAGTGATGTGAGGAGAGGTTTCCCAAGACCTTGGGCATCTCACCTCTGTGGCTGTGCAAGGTAGAGCTGCCCTCTCAAATGCTTTAATGGACTGGCATTATCTGCAGCTTTTCCATTCACACAATTCTACCATTCTGGGGTCTGGAAGACTGTGGCCCTTTTCTCACATCTCCAGTGGGAAGTGCCCCATTGGGGATCCTGTTTAGGGGCTTCAACCCCCCATTTCCCTTCTGCACTGCCCTAGCAGAGGTTCTCTGTGAGGGCTTTGCCTCTGCAGCAAACTTCTGCCTGGGCATCCCAGCATTTCCATACATCCTCTGAAGTCTGGTTGGAGGTTCCCAAACCTCAACTCTTGACTTCTGTGCACCTGCAGACACAACACTATGTATAAGCCACCAAGGCTTGGGGCTTGTACCCTTCAAAGAAATGGCCTGATCTGTACATTGGTCCCTTTTAGCCATGGCTGGGGTGCAGGGCACCAAATCCCAAGACTTCACAAAACAGCAAGCCCTTAGGCCCGGCCCATGAAACCATTTCTCCCTCCTAGGTCTCCAGGGCCTGTGATGGGAGGGGCTGCCATGAAGATCTCTGCCATGTCCTGGAGACATTTTACCCATTGTCTTGGTCGTTAACATTTGGCTCCTAGTTACTTATGCAAATTTCTGCAGCCAGCTTGAATTTCTTCTCAGAAAATGGGTTTTTCTTTTCTATCACATAATCAGGCAGCAAATGTTTTAAACTTTTATGCTCTGCTTCCCTTTTAATATAAGTTCCAATTCCAAACCAACTCCTTGTGAATGCATAAAACTGAATACCTGTAAGAGCACCGAAGTCACATCTTGAATGCTTTGATGCTTAGAAATTTCTTCCACCAGATATTCTCAATTGTCTCTCTTAAGTTGAAAGTTCCACAGATCTCTAGGGCAGGGGCAAAATGCTGCCAGTCTCTTTGCTAAAGCATAGCAAGAGTCACCTTTATTCCAGTTCCCAACAAGTTCCTCATCTCCATCTGAGACTACCTCAGCATGGATTTCATTGTCCATATCACTATTAGCGTTTTGATCATAGCCATTCAACAAATCTCTAGGAAATTTCAAACCTTCCCACATCTTCCCCTCTTCTTCTGAGCCCTCCAAACTGTTTCAACTCTGCCTGTTACCCAGTTCTAAAGTCGCTTCCACATTTTCAGGTATCTTTATAGCAGTACTCCACTTCTGGTAGCAATTTACTCTATTAGTCTGTTCTTACATTGCTATGAAGAAATACCCAAGGCTAGGTCACTTATAAAGGAAAGAGGCTTAATTGACACAGTTCCACCTTGATGGGGATGCCACAGGAAACTTACAATCATGGCAGAAGGCAAAGGGGAAACAGACGCCTTCTTCACAGTGTGCCAGGATGGAGTGAGTGCAAACAGGTAAAATGACAGATGCTTATAAAACCATCAGATCTCATGAGACTCATTTACTATCATGAGAACATCAGGGGGAAACCACCCCCATCATCCAATTACCTCTGCCTGGTCCTGCCCTTGATGCATGGGGAGTGTGGGAATTATGGGAATTACAATTCAAGATGAGATTTTGGAATGGGGACACAGCAAAACCATATCAGGGAGGTATAAATAGGTATTGACATACACTTAACCAAGTTTTTAAAAATGGAAATGAAAATGGAAAGGACAGCCTGGAAATATTGCAAAAGGCAAGGGAGAAAATAAAGAAAAACATCACAATTGAATACTGGGTAAATTTACTGGACATTTCATAGACCAATAAAATGAGCAAAATCTTCTCAACCACATAAAAGTGCTTCCTAGTGGTGGGAGAGTCAAGTGAGTGTTATCTTTCTAAACCAAAACAAACAAACAAAATACACACACACACAAACACACACACACACACACACACACACACACACACACACACATTTAAAGGACCAAAAAAGGATATATGCTTACCTGAAACTGGCTGATCAGCTGCATCATGGATTGAATACACTGGAAAATTAAAATTTTTAATTCTGCTAGTCTAGCAGAACCTGAGAGAGACTGATCCAAGCCCATTTACATCAGGTAAATTGCTAACCAAATGCAAATTACTAATTATCTGATAAAACTAAGATGTTCTGGTGCCTAGAAAATGTATATTTAATTTTACTAACACTTTAGAATGTAAAAGCCTATAGATATTCCCTGCTTGAACTTCATAGGCCCATATCTTTTGTGGATTCATAGGCCAAGGGTAGGTAAACTACAGCTTACAAGACATATTTGGCTAGACACTTGTTTTTGTAAATAACATTTCATTGAAATACAACAACACCTATTCATTTCCTTATTATCTATGGCTGCTTTTGTGTTACAAAGGCAGAATTGGCTAGTTATGTCGGAGACCCTATGGCCCAACAAGTGTAAAGTATTTGCTATTTGGCCCATTACAGGAAATGTTTTCCAACCCTGATCTAGTCTCTTGCTACTCAAAGTGTGGTCTGTGAACCGGAGACCTTGTTGGAAATGCAATATCTAATGCCCTACCAGAGAGCTACTTCATTAGTACCTTTGTTTTAACAAAATCCACAGGTGATACACATGAAGTATGTGAAGGTGTGATCTAGAACACTGTCTAGATCTTAGTATAATACAGCAAGGATTTGTTCTATGAGTCAGTATCTAGATCAATATGCAACTATTGAACTTCATCAATAGATATTTATTTAATATGTATCATGCACCTGGATCTTGCATATATCTGGAAAGAAGCCAAAGAAATGGCTCTTGTCCTTGAGGGCTTTAAAATGTACTTGAGGCAAATTAAAAATTGCAGGTGTAGAACTATTAAAGAATATCATAATAGAGCACATCGTAATATGCTGATTGTATTTTGCAGATGGTAAGTGATGAAAGAGAAACATGTTGGATTCTGAAAGGAATAAGAAAATGCCTCAGATATGAATGGCTTTGGACTGATTAGTGTAGCGTCTCAGATATGGTCCATAAATAAAAAACTGAGGAGTGAAATATCCCTTAGTTTATCTAAGGGCTTTTTGCATTGCAAAGAAGAAATGGAATATGCTCAGACAAATGGTTCCAAGGCTCTTAGCGAAGCAGATAAATGCATGAGCACATGCGTTTTTATAGCAAGTAAATTAGGCTGTAAATCAAGGAACAAAAGATAGAACTGAATGTTCCTGCAGTTAAAATGTAGCAAGAAATACCTGAACAACCTCCGATGACATAATTGATAATGTCATGGTGAATTAAATATCTACAGTAGGATTAGCTATGATAAAACTCATCTTTTCCCATGTTAAATGCTAATTTCCTAAGAATAGGCAATTACAAAGTCGTAACCCTGCTGCCTTTTGTTTTTGTCATTGAGCTGTTTGTAAGCACTTAATTTAGTGGTTTGATGTTTTTTTTTTCTTCTCAGAATAAATAGAATTTCTCAGAAAACTCAGATGCACTTTTAATTCTCTGATGACTCTCTTCTACTCAACACAATTAATAATATTCAAGGAAAATGGAACACCCAATCTTTAGAAAAAGAGACCCCCACCAATCTATTTGTTTTGCATTTGTTTGAGACTAAATTTTTCATTTAGAGTCTCAAAATAAAAGGCCACTGATCAGTTTGGCCTCTAACTGGCTTTCTGAATTGAGAAAAAAGAAAACCTTTCTTTTGTTGCTTTTATAATCATGGTTGCAGAGAAGAGCCATAGGGCTACAGAAAACAAGGAAAAGTGGATTCTTCAAGTTCCTCCTACAGAATTGACAGTTTCAATGTGTTTGACTCACAGACTTCCATGTCCTGAAATTTAACACTCCAAGGTTCTCAATGTCACCTGTTCTGTCTATATTCTATAATTTTATCTACTACACTAGGGCTGAGGCCTAAGGGAAAGGGGTACAAGGAAAAGATGTACATATCAATTCGTAAATAAGAAGTGTGTTTTTATGTTGTATTAAAATTAGAATAGGGACATCGTGATGTCAACAGGTTCCAACTTCAACTATCCCTAAACATTGCTCAAAGTGTGTGTTTGTGATGTTGGGTGGTGGAAGATTGAACATTGTGGTATGGGACTCCTACTTCATTTCTGTTTTTGATCCCCCCACCACCACTTTCCATTCAGAGGGGATAGCATCAATTTTACTATTAATATTAGAAATTTAGAATCTTGAATAGGGGAGGAAGTTCAAGAGATCTTGTATCACTCATATTGGTATTTCTTGTCCTCCCTTTTTGAAACCTCGGGAATGAATGGGTTGAATGGACTGGAAGAGTTATAGCTCCTTGTGAGGGTCCTATCCCACCAAAAGCAGGGTTTGAGTGTTTTGGGTGCTGATTTAGAGTTTGATAGCGTAGTGTCATGGGTAGAATGCGAGATGACACTGAACCCTTGAGTTCTGATCCTGGTGACAGTAAAAGGCCATCCCTTCTTTTACAAGTTGGCTTTGCCTTTGGGTATTGATGTTTTTATTCGTAAGATTAAGAGAGTAGATAAAATTTAAAATTCTCAAAACTAACTCATGCATCAAAAGATGTATCCTTTTTCCAATAAATCTATTGGACTTTATTTGTGCAAGAAATAAATTTTAGTTTATTAGAATCATTCTACACTTTTGGGTTAGTTTGTAATAACAGTTAACTCATATAAAATATTTAGGAGTCAGTCTCAGTAGATTGGTTTGGATCGCATGCCTTTCTAAAACAATTAATTTTAATTGATATTTCTGGTATATGTGCATACGTTGAGAGTGTTATTATTTTATCATTGGCAAGATTTGGGTCACGTGCTTATCCCTAAAGAAGGTTCATTTCTTCTCAAAGCACCTGGATTTAGTATAACTGAGGAGTGGGGGATGTTTTCAAAAGATCATTAGATTGTGGTAGGAGAAAAACAATTCAGAGCAGGCTGAATATCAGATGTCCTACATAAGTTACACATTCTCTAAGTCTACTGAAGTCTAAGCTCCGTTTTGCCCTGCAGTCCTTGGCAGTGCTGGCATTCAATAAATTTGTTGAATGCATGAGTGCCTGTATAGAAAGAAATAAGAAAATCAGCTCAAAAAGCTGGCCTTTTCCTCAAGTACAGCATTATTTAAATGAATTTGAATTTCCTCAGCTTTCTCCCTTTGCTCCTGTTCAACCATAACCTAAACTGCACTTTAAACTGAGCATGGATTTAATGAGTTAACACAAGTCCCTTTGCAATTTGCTTATGGTCTGACTGTGTTTATAATATTCACATTCTCAGGGGTCCTTGAAACTAGGCATGAACACATAAACATGGCAAACAACCATGACAGCAAATTATTTTTATATTGAGAATATCATAGCATATAGAAATATATATTCTGGCAATTTCTGGTTTCACTTTAGAAATTATTACCATTAACATAATACAAACAATAAAATAACAATCATTTATAAACTCTCTACAAGAGGTAAGCAGTGTGAATGTTAGTTCATTTCTTTCTAATCCTTAATTATCTGTTTGTGTGTGTGCATGTGCGTGTGCATGGCGTTGTTGCTCCCCAACATCTGGGAGTTAATGTGGGCACAGTCTATTACCAACATAATCCTGTTCTCCCTTGGAGCTGACAACTATGTTAGAGTCCAAAACTGTAGTATAAAAAATATTTTTGTACTATTCCCTCCTGGAAAGTTTTCAAATGATATTGAATCTCTTTAATTAAACCCTCAAATGTCCTTTCCCAGTTGTTCTTTCTACCTTCTTTCTTTCTTCTTCCCCATGTTTCTCCCCTCACTCTAGGTCATATTCAGGGTCCTAGATTGTAATGATCTTGTCTATGTCTCTTGTGTTCATGTCTAGAACACAAGAAATGTTCCCCCAAACAAGGAGGACATCAGACACCTACAGTTTGTAGCGTGGAGCATCTATAAAGTAAACAAACCAACTAAAAACAGAACTTATAGATTTACTGCAATTACATATGAAACATAAGGAATAGTGCCTGATAGATAGTAAGCACTTTTTATTATTGCCGTGGTTCTTATTGTTGGTTGTCTTTTATAACAATTTGAATGCATTTTAAAGTATCCCTCCCCAGTTAGATGGACAATGATGAGATAAAGTGGTAAAGGGGATAGAGAATTCCATTCTGACATGCCTTTATATTTGCACACATTGGAGACCATAATGAATATAAAAATGTATTTCATGCATTTCACTCAGATTTTTTTAAAGAGCATTCTCTCATGTCATTAAAAATTTCAATGTGAAGTGACAAAATCCAGTAACAGTGATATTGTAGATATTACTCTGAAGTTCTATCAGCTTGAGAGGCAGAGGTTGTTTACTTCCAGCAGTATGAGAGTATTCATGAATTACTACTGATCTCAACCTTAGTTAAAAACCCAATACATTTGCCCAGCTAATTTATCCATTTATTCATTTAACTGATATGTATTGAACCCTCATTATGTATTGGGCACCATAGTAGATACTAAGGGTACCAAAGAGAGAAAACCAAATATGACTTTCATTGCCATGAAGCTTGCATTCTGGAGTGAGAATAATTAACCAAATAATTACATTAGTATATTGCTATAGTTTGCAGTGAAGAAAAAGCAGAACAATAAAAGATAATAATTTGGGGACCTTACCTAGCTGTGGGAGTGGCAAAGAAGGAAACTTCGGGAAAGTGTCTTCAGGAAGAGATATTTGAACTGAGAGTTAAATAGTAGAAATTAACAAGCAAAGGGAGCAGGAAGAAGGTTTCAAGTTGAGAGAAGAGCATATGCAAGGGTCCTGAGGTAATAAAGAGAAAACCCATTTGAGGAACTGAAAGAAAGTCAGGGTGAGTAGAATTTAGAGATCAAGGGCAGGGAAGAAAATGGGGAGGAAGATACAGGGGGAAAACCAGGCCTTCGTAGTCCTGTAAGGGATTTTGTACTCTATTTGCAAAGCAATAGAAGTCTTTGAATAGTTGGGCCCAGATAGTATATTTGTACAAGACACCATCATCAGAATTAAAAAAAGAGAAATACGTTTCCTTTGAGATTTTGCAGGTCATATTGGGCAAGAAAGGATTACTTCCAATATTTAAAAAATTCTGCAAGAATCTATAAATATAGCATTGAAATGGCTACCAAAACTTTAATTATAAAACAGAATGCTGAGGGAGTAATTGGTAACTTGTGTTCATCAGAAGCTTTGATTGGCCTCTTAATTATGCCTTTAATGGGTCTAAGAAAACAAAGTTAGTATTGCTTAATATATCTTCCTGGACAAAATCTTGCAATATGTGGAATCATTTGTGGGAATATAGGGAATAATTAAATGAGATGCTCAATGGAGAACAAAGTCTGGGAACCACCAATGTATAGTGAGAATCCGCTTTGGGGAGGGGGCTGAGAAACACGAGAGATTGGCGTTTTTTTAGTGTTGTAAGGGAAGTAAACTAGTGAAAGGCAAAAGGATGAGAGCTCCCCATAGTCTCTAGCAATCTCCCAGTGTCCAAGAATTTTGATCACGCTAGTCTCAGATAATAATGCCCTGAAGTCAAATAAATGAAGGGAGTACTCATGGTGTGTACATGGTTGTGAGTGTCATAATTAATAAGTTAACAGAAATTAATTTATTTATATGATTTCTGATAGATTGATAGATGAAAAATCTGTATGGTCATCCAGATATATGCACTATCCAACCAAAAGCACCTGGATATTTGGAAACATCCGGTAAAGAATAGCATGTTTTACTTTTCTTGATATGTGATACACACACACACATTTACACGTGTTTGTGTGTGTGTGTGTGTGTGTATACCTGTATTACCTTAGATCTATTTTCTGTGTAATAGCACATTCTTAGAAGGCTTCAATTTCCTAGTTCATTTCTTAGATCCCATCAGACACCTAAATACTAAGAGCAACAGCAGTGATTCATGCCCTTTATTGTGCAGCAGTCTCACCTGGAGGATTTTTACACCACACATTCCTGAACTCCATTGCAGAAGTTTGGATTCAGTTAATCTGAGTTTAGAGTCAACTATTTGTATTTTAAACAAGTTCTCATATGGTGCTGCTGGTTTGAGAACCACACTTGGAATGCCACTGCCCTGAAGAGCACTTTACATTTATAATCAGCCAGGGGGAGATTTGAGATGCAGGCAGAAGACAAGTAAATAAAATTACAGGGTATCCATCAGCTGTTTTTGTTAGCCTTGCTTCTAAGACTAGGGGAGTTTGTTCTGTACAGAAGTGATTCACCATCTATTTCAAATTCTCCATTCAAACATAATAGGAGTATATTTCACCAATCACATTTGCCCTAAAATTGCTATATTTTAAAAATGGAGATGAATTGAAGCAAATTTTATTTTGAAAATTTCATGGAACATTACAGAGGTGTTACAATTCAAAGCCTGGAAATCACTGTGACAGTGACTCAGCTTCCTGTTAAAGAAAATAACATGCAAAACATTTGTCGCACATCTCCAAATTTGGATGATTTCTTTTTAATCCCAAAGCAAGTGTTCTTATTTAGAAGCATTTGAATTACTTTTGTTCTGAGACATTGGACAGACAGCCAGGCAACACAGTTTTGGTTTATTCCTTAACTTGACATACAAGATGTCTAAGTTAAGATATATGAAGATAGAACTACAACAACTTATGTGTCCGAGAGTAATATTGACTTTTTTTCCTCCAAAAAGCTCTATTCCAACATCAGTTTAGACAAAAGAGCAAATAAAGGAGACTAGGAAAATACAATGGCTTTGAAAGTAAAAGTTTATATCACTTTATCTTTTTCTGTAGGTTACAGATTATATTTGCTTTGTTTCATTTTATTTCTCTGAAATTAGTTCTGTCTCCACTATTGTTTAATTATGTAAGCATGAGCCAATCTGGGCTTCAGTTTTCATTTTTTTTATAATGTTGAAATTGAATTGGATTTATCTTTAAGTTCTATTGTGTTATTGGTATTTTATTTTATTTTCTTTCTTCCTTTAAAAATTTCTGATAGGTGATATGTGAAACAGGATAATGGAGTAGAACTCTCCAGGGATCGTTTCTGTAAAGAAATTATTCACACACACACACACACACACACACACACACACACACACACACATACACACACACACACAAAGTCTCATGCATATAAATACCTTCACAAGAATGAAGAAAACCAGGTAAGAGATTGAAGTACCCTGTTGTAGCACAATTATCAGAAAAGATGCATTGAAGAGGGTGGAAATGGAAGTTTTACATTACTTACATTGTTATACCCCCAATCTTAGGCAGCACAGTGTAGACAGAAATACTATCCGCTTGGGAAAAAGAGGGAAGTGAGCATGAGACTTTTCCTTAGACCCCAACAACTGGGCCTGCCACAGTAAAACCAAGCACCAGGCATATGCCCATGGCCCCATACTCCAGGCTAGTACCTGTAAACTGAGCCTCTAGACTGCCGCAGTTCCAGGAAGAATCATACAGTTCCAGGCCTCAGGCTTGTTTGTTGGACTTGATCTCCTGCCTGCCCACTGCCAGGCTGATGCCAGTGACTCCAGGACCCAGATAGCCCTCAGTGACCTTGAGCTTCTGAAATGTTTCAGTGCCATGCCAGATATATCTGCCTTGGGCTTCTGGCCTACCCTAGGACTGTGCCTGTTATAGTAGAACCCAGGCTTCTGGCAGTACTGTGATGACTAAAGCTGTTCCTGGCTTTTGGTGTACCCTAGTGCCACAGCTGCTACAGGGCTTTTTGTAGGGCTTTTCAGTTTGCAAAGACTAAAATAAATACTTCAAATTCACAGACATTGATGTACAAGCACGAAAATCAGGAACAATCAGTAAACATTATGTTACCAAACAAACAAAATAAGGTGCCATTTACTGACCCTAAAGAAGTGAAAATATATGAACAGCTTGACAAATAATTCAAAATAACTGTTTTAAGGAAGCTCAGTGACCTTCAAGAAAATACGGAGAGACAATTCAATAATATGAGTAAAACAGTAAGAGACCAGAACAAGAAATATGAGAAATTTAATAGAGAGATTGTATATCAAACAGAAATCCTGGATCTGAAAAATACAATAAACAAAATGAAAAATGCAATAGAGAGCATCAACAGCAGACCAGATTAAGCAGCGAGAGATCTTTAAACTTGAAGACAGGTTACTTGAAAATATACAGTCAGAAGAGAAAAAAGTGAAGAGTGAAAAGGAAGAAAGAAATTTATAGGATTTATAGGACAGCCTCAAAACAGCAAATATTTGAGTAATAGGAGTTAAAGAAGAAAAAGAGAAAGGGGTAGAAAACTTTTTTAAAAAAATTGTAACAGGAAACTTTCTAAACCTGGAGAAAGATGTAAAATCCAGGTACAGGAAAGTCAAAGGTCTGTAATCTGATTCCATCTAAAAAAGACTGCCCGAAGACACATTATAATTAAATTGCCAAAAATCAAAGACAAAAAGAGGATTCTGAAAGCAGCAAGAGAAAACAAGCAAGTAACATATACGATGCTCATAAAAGATTCACTTCCCTTTTAAAGAAAAAAATAGACTGAAAATGAAGGGATGGAAAAAATATTCCACGCAAATGGAAATCAAAAGAAAGGAGGATTAGCAATACTTATATCAGATAAATAGACTTTAAAGAACTGTAAAAAGAGACAAAGAAGGTCATTATATATAATTGATATAGGAGTTAAAAAGAAATTATTTAGGCAAAGAGTAAGGGTAAGGAAGTCCTTGGTAAGGTTTCTCTTTTAAGGGAAAGCAGCCCCAAAATCAGTTTTTTTCTAACAGCTGGTAAAATCAAGCTGCAGACATACAAAAGCAGGCTGGAAGCTTGAGCAGGTGATTTGCAGGCAGCTGTGCCAATGGGAAAAGGCTACCGGGAAGCAGGCACGTTCAAAATGGCGGCTCCCTCTTCCTTTCTCTTTGCCACCCAGGTGTACAGTAAGGAGCAGGCAACATGGCTCCAGCCAAAGCAAAGACCACATGTGCATCATGTGCATAATAAGATTAGGGTGGGGTGGCCAGCTTCCCTGCATGCTATGTGAACATCACACCTGGTCCAACCAATCGGTGGGCTGTATGTAAATCAGACATCACCTTCTCAAGCCTGCCTATAAAAGCCTATGCACTCCTACTCCTGGCCCGAATTCCCATTCGGGAGCCCCTCTCTCTCACAAGAGAGAGCTGTTCTCCTTTCTCTTTCTTTGATATGAAATCTCTGCTCCTAAACACACTCTTTGTGTATGTCCATGTCCTTAATCTTCGCGTGAGACGATGAATCACAGGTATTTACCCAGGACAAAGAGGCTGCTTCATAATGATAAAAGGTCAATTGATTAAGGTGATATAACAATTGTAATTATATATGCACTCAACATTGGAGCACCTAAATACATAAAGGACATAATAGATCTAAGAAGAAAGAGGCTGCAATACATTAAAGAGATTTGAACATCTCATTTTTAAAAGAGGAGATTTGAACATCTAATTTTTATCAAAACTGACAAAAAGTTAATAAGAAAACATGGGACTTATACTACACTGAAGATCAAATGGACATAATAAGTATATATAGAACATTATATCCAGTAGCTGGATTCTTCTCAGCAGCACATGGAAGATTCTCCACAATAGATCATATAATAAGCCACAAAACAAGTCTTAACCAGTTTAAGAAGATTGGAATCATAGCAAGTTTCTTTTCTAAACACAGTGTTATGGAAGTAGAAATCAATAACAGGAAGTGGTGTGGAAAAGTCACAGATATATGGAAATTAAACAATATGTTCCTGAACAATCAATGGATCAATAAAGAAATTGAAAGAAATAATTTTTAAAAAAATTCTAAAGTGAAACACAACATACAAAAACCTAGGGGATAAAGAAAAGCAATTCTAAAAAGGGAAGTTTATAGCAATAAATACTTACTTTATAAAGAAGAAAGATCTCAAATTACAACATTGTGTTAGTGGTGGCAAATTCTTATGGTCTGCAGCAACCTCAATTCTTGACTCCTCAGAAGAAAGAATTTGACTGAGGGGCATAGGCAGAAGGAGGGACAGAAGCAAGTATTAGAGAAGGAGTGAAAGTATATTAAAAAGCTTTAGAACAGGAGGAAAAGGAAGGAAAGTACACTTGGAAGAGGGCCAAGCAGGCTACTTGAAGGACAAGTGCATGATTTGACCTTTTGATTAGGGTTTTATACATTGGCATACTTCCCAGATCTTTGCTCCCTTGTCCCATGATTCTCCCCTTGGGGTGGGTTGCCCACATGGGCAGTTGCCTGCTAGTGCTCAGAAGGTGAGTATGTGCAGTGTATTTACTGGAGTTGTATGCATGCTCACTAAAGGGGTTCTTCCCTTTATTGGTGGAATGTCCCTGGAAGGTCATACCACTTAAATCCTGCCATTTTGCCTCTTAATGTGCATGCTTAAGCCAACTGGCCCAACTCCTGAGATCTTATCAGGAAGCTACTAATTACCAGTTTCAGGTTTCTCTATCTGTTGGGAAACTGCCTTTCCCTGGTGCCAGCTGCAACCAATTATTATTTTAGCAAGAAATATGAAAGATTGTATTTCTGTGATATCAGTTATAATGTCGCCTTTTTCATTTGTAATTTTATTTATTTGCACCTTCCCTCTTTTTGTCTTAGACTAGCTAACGATTTATTGGAATTGTTTATCTTTCCAAAATAATTACTCTTAGTTTTGTTTATCTTTTTGTTATCATAGTCTCTATTTCATTAATTTCTGCCCTGATCTTTATTATTTTCTTCTTTCTACTAATTTTAGGCTCAGTTTGTTCTTGTTTTCCTAGTTTCTTGCAGTGCAATTATTACAGTAGACAGCTAGTCAGGCATAAGGAGGGCAGGAGAGGGTTTCCCCATTACCCACCAGGGCAGGAGAGGGTTCCCTCATCAGGTGATGGTCAGGCCGTGGTAGGTTAGCTAGTCTAAGACAAAAAGAGAGAAGATGCAAATATATAAAATCACAAATGAAAAAGGAAACATTATAATGGATATCACAGAAATACAAAAGATTGTAAAAAGCTATTATTAACAATTATATGCCAACAAAGTGGGTAATGTGTGAACAATAGGTAATTTTGATGCAAACAACCTACCAAGACTGAATTACAAAGAAATAGAAAAGCTTAACAGACCAGTAAAAAGGAGGAAGATTTAGCCAGTAATAAAAAGTCTCCTATCAAAGAAAGTCCCAGGACCTGATGACTTCATTACTGAATTCTAGCAAACATTTAAAGATGAACTAATGCAATTATTCAAGCTTTTATTAAAAATTAAAAAGGAGAAAAAATATTTCCAAACTCATTTTATGAGGCCAGCATCACCCTGATATCAAAGCCAGACAAGGACACTACAAAAAAAAATAATAATAAAAATAAATAAATAAATAGAAAGAAAAGAAATCTACAAGTCAATATCTCTGATAAACATATATGCAAAAATCATCAATAAAATACTAGCAAACGAAATTTGACAACACATTAAAAAGATCATTCACTGTGATCAAGTGGGATTCATATCAAGGATGCAAGGATGGTTCAACATGTGGAAATCAATAGATGGGATACATCATATAAACACAATGAAGAACTAAAACTATATAATTATTTCAAGATACAAAAAAAAATTTGACAATATTCAGCACACTTTCAAACTTACATGATAAAAATTTTCAACAAATTAGGCATTGAAGAAATCTACCTCAATGCAACAAAGGTCATATATGACAGACCCACAGCTAACATCACACTCAATTGGAAAAGTTGAAAGCTTTTTCTCTAAGATCCAGAACAAGACAAGGATACCCACTCTTCCCACTTCTATTAGTACTGGAGATCCTAGCCAGTACAATTAGTCAAGAGAAAGAAATAGAAGTCATCCAAATTGGAAAGGAAGAACTTCAGTTGTCCCTGTTTGCAAATGACATGCTCTAAATTTGTAGAAAAATATCAGACTCCACTAAAAAGCTGCTGCAATCAATTTTAAAAACCATTAAAGTTGCAATAAACAAAATCAATGTAAAAAATCATAGCATATTAAAATACTAACAGCAAGCTTTGTAAAAAATTATGAGTACAATCTCATTTACAATAGCTAAAAAAATACTTAGAAACAAATGTAACTGAGGAGATGAAAGATCTCCACACTAAATACTATAAACATTGATAAAATAAAAAAGCACAAATAAATGGATATTCCTTGTTCATAAATTGGAAGAATTAATATTGTTAAAATGTCTATCATATACAAAAAATTTATGTATTCAATGCAATACTTATCAAAACACCAATGATATTTTTCACAGAAATAGAAAAAGCAATCCTAAAATTTGTCTGGAACCATAATAAAAAACCAAATAGCTAAAGTAATCTTGAGCAAAAAGAACGAAGGTGGAGGTGTCACACTACTTGACTTCAAAATATGCTACAAAGCTATAGTAATACAAACAGTATGGTATTGACATAAAAACAAACACACAAACTAATGGATCAGGATATAGAGACCAAAAATAAATACAAACGTTTACAGCTGACTGATTTTCAACAAAGGCGGTAAGAATGCAGAATGGGAAAAAGACAGTCTCTTCAAAAAATTATGGTGGGAAAACTGGATATTCACATTCAGAAGAATAAAATTGGACCTTTATCTCAAACCATATACAAAAATAAACTTAAAATGACTAAAAACTTAAATATAAGACCTGATAAAAAAAAATGTAAGACCTGAAACTATGAAACTAGTAGAAGAAAACACAGGGGAAAGGCTCTATGATGTTGGTGTGGGCAATGATTTTTCGGACAGGACATCAAAAGAACAGGCAACAAAAATAAAAAAAAAATAGACAAATGGGATCACATCAAACTAAAAACTTGTGCACAACAAAGAAAACATTAAATAAAGTGAAAACACAACTTACTGAATGGGAGGAAATATATGCAAACTGTATATCTAATAAGGTGTTGATATCAAAAACACATGAGAAACGTGAACAACTCAATAGAAAGAAAACAAATAACCTGATTAAATAATGGGCCAAAAACCTGAATGAACATTTCTTAAAAGAAGACATACAAATAGCCAATATGTGTGTGATAAAAATGCTCAACATCACTTATCATCAGGGAACTGCAATGAGATGTTACCTCATACCTGTTAGAATGGCAATTATCAAAAACAAAAGATAACACATGCTATTGTGGATATGGAGAAAGGGAAATTCTTATACATTGTTGGGAATATAAAGTAGTACATTCATTATGGAAAAACAGTATAGAGTTTCCTCAAAAATTAAAAATAGAACTACCATATAATCCAGCAATCCAACTACTGGGTATATATACAAAGAAAATGAAATCAGTGTGTTGAAAAGGTATCTGCACTGCCATGTTTAATGAAGCATTATTCACAATAATAAAGACATAAAATCAAACTTATTGTCCATCAATGGATAAATGGATAAAGAAAATGTGATATATTCAATGAAATACTATTCAGCCATAAAAAGAAAGAAATCCTGTCATTGGCAAGAACATAACTGAAGCTGGAGGACATTATGTTAAATGAAATAAGCCATAGGCACAGAAAGACTAGCACCTCATGAGCTCGCTCACATGTAGAATCTAAAAATGTTTGTCCCATAAAAGTAGAGAGTAGAATGGTGCTTACCAGTGGCTGCAGTGGTTGGTGGGTAGGTGGGGGATTTAGGGAGATGCTGATCAAAGGATACAGGATTTCAGCTAGAGGAAGAATAAACTCAAGAGATCTATTGTACAACATGGTGACCATAATTAATAATATATTTTATTCTTGAAAAATGGTAAGACAGTGAATGCAAAGTGTTCTTACCATAAGAATGATAACTATGTGAGGCAATACATGTGTTATTTAGTTAAATTTAGTCATTCCACAACATATATACTTCAAAACTTCATGTTGTTTATGTTAAATATGTACAATTTTAGTCTACAAAAAAAAAATAAAGACTATGCTATGTTAAAAAACGTTAAAAAAAAAGATGCTTGATTAAGGCTCTCTGTTATCCTTTTGTTCTGACCATATTCTTTTGGTCCTCTATGAGATGCAGATAAGTGGTGTGTCAGCAGGTGTTTCACAATTGGCTGTTTGAAATAAAAAGGTGATAGAAACAAAGAAAAAAACCAACACTGATTTGTAGCATTCATTGATTTCCACGACATAAATATCCATGTGATGGACATGTGTGCAGCAGAACATCATTATATTGTATATTATCTGCTCTATTAGAAATAACATCGAAAGCATAAATAATAGAATAATAAGTTAGAAAATGATGAGTTTAACATATTTGTAACATTTTTGTTAATATATCTACTTGTAGATTTACATAACTTAATTTTTGATAATGATTATATTTAAAAGCTGGCTTGCAAAATTCCTGCAAATATTAAGTGTTGGTTCTCATGAGCTTGTTTAAGCCAAGTAGAAGCCAAGGCAAGGTGAAATGTGCAAAGATTTTATTGCAAGAATGCCATCACTGACAATGGGGAGGAAGTCAAGTAGGGCTGAGAGTCATCAGACTGTGATGCAAATCTGACCTTGAGTGAAAGAGAGAGTGATGAGGTTGCTTAAAGTGTTTCAGACTGTCCTGCACCTAAGGATAGTTCACGAGGCAATCAAGGAGTCATAGAATCAAAGTAAGCCATCAGAGAACTTCATGTTTCCAGGAGCAGGCCTAACCTGGTATTCCTTCCATGCTTAGTTATTCTCTGTGAGCAACCTGCGGGAAGAATGGATTTAGGGTAAATGCCAGAAAGGTTTCCAGAGGCATCTGGGGTCCTTGATCAATTCAGCTTCCTGAACTTGGAGATCTGCTAGGCATAATCCTATGGCCACCAAACCTTCAATATTGCTGTGCCTCATGCCTTCACTATTTGGTTCGTCTTATATGATCACCATAGAGTTTTTTAAATAAAATATTGATATGTGATCAAGTTATTCCTCTCCTCACATCACTGAGTGGCTCCCAGTTGCTTTCAGAAGGATCCTCAAACTTTCCAACACAACAGAGACTTGGAATTTGGTCTAAGTTTTCCTTACTATTTTCAGCTACCTATACCTTCTATGCTCTCACTCCACCCTACTTCTCTTTGCCCATTGTGTTAGGCCATTCTTGCATTCCTATAATAAAATAACTAAGGCTGGATAATTTATAAGGAAAGGAGGTTTAATTGGCTCACAGTTCTGCAGGCTGTACAGAAAGCATGGCATCAGCATCTGTTTGGCTTTTGGGGAGGCCTCAGGGAGCTTTTACTCATGATGGAAGGCAAAGCAGAAGCAGATACTTCACACGGAGAAAGCAGGAGCAGAGAGAGAGAGTATGTGTGTTGCGGGGCGGGGCATGCTGCAAACTTAAACAACCAGATTTTGCAAGAACTCACGCACTATTGCGAGGACAGTTCCAAGCCATAAGGGATCTGGCCCCATGACCCAATCACCTCCCACCTGGCCCTCCACTTCCAACATTGAAGATTACATTTCAACATGAAAGTTAGAAGGTATACATATCTGAACTATGTCTTCCATTATAATATACCTACCCTAGCTATCCATATACCCATACATCCAAAGAATATTTTGTCAGTATCATGTGTGTGTAAAAACCTTGCTAGTCATGTTAAATGTTAAATGAGCAGCTTAGGGTCTCATGGGAGAAAGACACAAGGAAGTTGATGAACTTGAGAAAGGCAGAAACACTGTTAGCCAACATGATTAGGATAGGAACTTAGTCACTTTGTTAAATATTGGTTAAAGAGTGGATTTATTAAAATCATATATATGTATGTGTTATACATCTATACTTTAGTAGAGATATATATCTGTACCTTACACATTTTATTTCAGGTAAAAGTAAACATATGTGAGTATATTTATTTTATTTGTTACTTTTTGAGTATGAGTCTAGTGATTTTACCTCATTTCTAAATGTCTCATTCTTACCTAAATTTATAGCATAATTTGATAACTTGCTTTTTTCATTCTGAAGTGTTTATGTTAATTTATATTGTCATGAAATTGACCACTTTCTTTTCACATTGATAATTATATGTTTTTTTCAGTTCATCCATTGAGCTAGTTACATGGAGGTTGGTTCAGGAGACGTATTAGAGGAAGACATTGTAGAGTGATGGCTAAGAGCACAAACACTGCAAGGAGAGAATCTGTGTTTGAAGTGTGACTCTCTCACTTATGAACTTCATAGGCTCGGGAAAGTTATTTAACTCTTCTATGCCACAGTTTTCTATTCTATAAAATGAGGATGTAATAATAATTATACTCACAAATTTATAAGGATTAAATAAGTTAGTATATGTAAAATTGTTGGAAAAATAACTGGCACATAATAAACCTTATAAAAATATTAGGTATCATCATCATCATCACCATCATCATCACCATCACCACAAGACAGAAATAACCACAAGTTGCTATGAAAACACTGATGTCAAACTGATTTTACAATGACAGGCAGAGAAAGCTTCTGGTCTGGAAAAAGAGACATCAGACTTGAGATTGGAAACATTGCAGCAAGAATGAATGTTGATTGAATTTGTGGTGGTCACAGTGCCTATCACAGAGCATTGCACAGAGGAAAATGTGATTGAATGCCTATCAATGGCTAATTGACTAATTGGAAACCCAGCAAAGACTACTGGATATGACAGGGCCAGAAGAAAATGTAAATGAATCCTAAACAGCAAGACAAAACAATTACATATTATACAACTTTTTTAAAAGAATGAGAGACAAACACTGTCATTATTCTGTACTACCAAAGCATGGCATTTTACTTGGTTATTTTCAATAAATTTTCTTTCATTTGCTAGTTGGATTGTTAGACACTAATTGGTGCCATACACCAATTAGAAGCCAAATTGCACAATGCCACCTCCTAAGAAAACTAATTTTTCACATGGATAATTGCCATCAGGCTGGATTTGTTCTTTTTAACACAATTAGTTGGCCTGTATTAGGAATTCAAATAATATTTCATAATTTCTTTGCCTGTGCAAGCATGTAAAATTAACAAAAGGGAGGAGAGGCTTAACATTTGATTGAAAAAATATACTTTTAATGAAATATGACTGTATTTTTGCTATTTAATGATACCTGTTTGACAAAAAAATTTATTTTAGGTCTCAAAGCAACCCCAATAATTAATAGCAAAACATTGAATTTATTTCTCCTGCAGCCTTTTTTGTGGACACACCAAATGGAAAAAGTTTGTTCTCTAAATGTGGGTAATTCAGGTATAAAAGATGATATCCTGTACTTCAAAATATAATCTCTCATACCATGTTAGATTAATTAATTTCTGTTTTAGAGTCAGTCTTCCATATCCTGATATCATCTGTCTAGTTAAAGGGCCTTAGAATGGAATTACTTCCATGGGAAGAAAAAGTAGATGGAATTTCAGATAGCTGAGTCATGATTCCAACTCCTCATGTTAATTGAACGATATCAAGAACAGTTTGCAAAAACCATAATAGACCACTCTGACAACTTACTTTCAACTTTTAACTTTATCGCAGACACAAAAATTGAATTATCTTTAGGCCATTGAAACCAGAGTCTAATTCATCGGATGTAGTCAGGATGTATATTAAGGAAGACAATACTATGCCTTTTCCTTTTTAAAATTTTACATCTGATGATAATTTGGATACTAGCTAACAGCACATTCTCTAATCAAATGTCCTAAGTTTTCATCTCAGCTCTGTAACTTCTGTTAGCTGAATGGTCTTATAAAACACTGCAGATAAAAGCTGGTATTGTAAATCATTATCATTATCACTCTTACTCTTTTACACCAGGTGCATAAATGCCTTAGAGAAAGCAAAATGAAAGTGCATCTACAATAGTTTTGAGTAATGTGGTAAAAAATTAACATGTACTCAGAGTATAGAATTTTACACGTAAAGTAAATAATAGATAATAGTAAGTAAAAGATATAGTAGTAAATAAAAGATAATAGATGATAGTAAATAATAGAGTATGATTTCTACATAAGTCTTGCAACAATTTGCAGGACATGTCGTGCACTCCTGCCATATCACAATGGCAGAAACTGGCACCAGGAGGTTATGCATTATTGGGGTCTGTTTTGGTTTAAAGTGGCAAAAATAAAACTTAAACTTTCATAAAAAAACTTATTGTTTCATGTGGCTAAGAATGATATAGGGGCAACTCACAAAATCATGGACGTGTATCTGAAGGACTGGTACTGATAACTTATTTACTTAAGACTCTCTTCTTCTACCTGCAATACTTTTTCTCCCGCAGAGGGACCTTTTCCAAGGGGAAAGAATTTCTTTGAGCACAAAATATAAATCCCAGGAAAGGTTGCCTCTGGCCCTGCTTGAGTCATGTGACCACTGATGCCAAGAAAATAGGGAACTGTGACTGGCCAGGCCTGGGACACGTGCTCCCTATGTGGATGGGATTTGGAACATAGAATCATTAAAAGTGTAATGTAAAAAGTTGCTGGTCAGGGGAAAACTATGAGTGTCTAGTCTAGGGTGATCAGCTGATGAGCTGCAGCAATGCCAAGACTCAGAAATCTGTCTGTCCTCATGTCTACTGTCATTTCCTCCTCATGCCTGACCACACCCTAAGGGTCTCTTGAAACCATCACCTCCTTGCTTCCTCCCTGCATCCATTCCCCTAGCCTAGACATCAGTTGTTTCTTCCATGGTCTAGTCTCTACTTCAATAGATGCTACTTTCTTCACACCAATCCTTTATAAGCACTGCTGCTACATTATTCTTCCTAAATAGCAATTTCCTACTTTAAAATCCTTGAGCAGCTATAAAACCAAGAACAGTCCTCTCACCCTTACCTTCAGGAACCTACAGAGAATGACTCTTCATTGTAAGCACTTACTTTGTCCAATTCCTCCAGCCTCCTCCGAAACTGAGCTAGTTATTGGGACCTAAATGTAACTTAAGCTTTTCTGTCTTTATGTCTCCCCTGGTTGTTCTTCTTGTACCTTAAACATAATTTCACTCATTAACACCTACCTTAAATCTTCCCTTAATGTAAAGGAAGAGCAAAGTTTAATCCAAAATATCTTCTTGCTAGTATAATCAGATTCTGCTGAAAAGAAAATGTTTGTAATTGAATATATTTTACAATCTGTAAGAAGTCACTGCCAGACTTTTAAGATGGCTATCTATTCCATTAAAAAAATTTAATAATTTTTCCAGTTAGCTTTTCAGGTTCTTGTGCAGGTTTTTTTTTCTGATAGAAAGTTCCAATTCAGTGTTTTTATAAAACTTATATGGCTTTCCATTGTTGTATTTTTTAATGTAAAAAGGGTATGATAGTTTATTTTTATAGTACTTTTTACTTAAGTGTAGTTGTTTATGGTACAAATAGGTACCTATAAAGATGATTATTGATATTTTGCTCAGAATATATTTGTTTAATTCATTTCTTCAGTAACGATTTATTAATAACTAGTGCCTTAAAAGTGACAGGCTTTACAAAAAGTGATAAGGACAAGACATGAACAAGACAAATAATATCTTTTTGAGAGAGAAAAAGATAAGAAACTAACAAGCATACTATTTTCCTTGACCCCTTAAGCTTACCTAATACGCTTCTAAACTAATATAGCTAATCGATTCTCTCTATTAGCTTAACTTGAATTTGGCCATTGCAACGAAAATAATTCTGACATGAATATATTTTCACTATTATGAAACATCAGAGATGATAATGACTGCTGTATATATTTCAAGAGGTTTTGGTAAAGATCAAATAAGAAAGTACATCACAATGAGTGACCATGTTCATTATTTTGAAAAGGTAAGAGTATTATCAATGATAGCATCGATATATGTTTACTGTGTTATTTACTTATTATTTAGTTCTAATGTGAGTAAATACATTCAGAACATGTGTTTTTAAAATATATAAATGATCACATGAGTAGCTTCCTGGTAAGCGAAGAGAATCATCTTACTATATTACACTCCTCAGTCTTTTCAATGTCAGGATTCTACAGTTGGGCTGGCATAAGAGACCATCAGCTTCATTGTTCCATAGTCATATTATTTAAGTTTCCATGCCACCTCCCAACTCCACCAGGATTTCTGGATCTCTTTCCAATTGACACTTGCATTAGCTCTCATTGTGGTTGTATGTGTCTCCATCTGAAGCAGGCCAACCTCATTCCAGCCTCCTTACTCCTACCTCTATGCCATTAAATAATTTTTAGGCTTTCCTAATTGGACAAATGATGTAATATCTCTGATCATTATTGAGTCATCTATATAATGGGGAATCTACTTACATCACTGTAGTGTTTGGGGAACACATAAAAAGCTACATAGCAGAAAGCTATATATTTTTACATATGTATATGTAATTTTCTTGCATTTTTTAAAGCTCAGTGGAAAAAATTAAGTCAATGTGAGGCATTCTTACTTTGTAAATTGCATGACTAAATTCAGTGGGGAATTTTTCTCTTGTATTAAATGACAAAATAGTCTTTCCACGTAAGTAGTTAAACATAAAAATTACTTGGGAATTTATTAAATATACCAATCCTTTCTCACCACCTAGATGTTCTGAATATGATACTTCAGGAATCTGGCGTGTATTTTTAAGAAATTTCCTAAATGATATTATGCAATGGTCCATATCTTGCTTCTGGGACACCCCGATCTATGTGTTGGAATGGATATTCCTCCATTTACCTCGTTGATTTCCCACGTGTGAACAGTCATAGCTCATTTCTTTAACAATTTAGCCATTAAAACATACACAGCTATCTTTAAGTTAAGTATAATATAAGAACATGCACATTTATTTTCTTAGGTTACTGCTGACACCCTAATAAAGTGAAAGTAAAGGCCTTAAATAAATGTAGACCTACCAGCACAATGAGGAAAGGAGAAGAGACAATAGCAGGTGAGAACTCTCAACCCATATTGAAAGATGGAGTGAGGATAAAGAAATGGTCCCTGATGAGAGTGAAACTCAGGAGAGAAAGAGAAGACTCAGCACTTATATAGGAGGTTATGGATAAAAAGTGGCCAGTTCATCTTTCAGAAACTCAGAGGTGTTCAGGAATTGGAAGGACTAATCTTTATAAGGAAAATTAAATACCAAGAACCTAGCTCCACTTCCCACTGCCTGCCCTTGTCTTCTCCTGGAAAATTTCAGAGATACCAGGCACAGGGGAGGATTTCTGATAAAAGAGTAACTAAACACACATCCAGAGTTCTAAGATTTCCTATCCCTCTTTTCTCAAATACCATGATCGAGGCATATTCCCTAGAGATGGGGGTATAAACACAGAAATCCAGAGGCTGCTCCAGTAGATCACTCTTCAAGTGATTTACAGTCCACAGCTTGGCTAACATTCAATGGGGTTACAATAGCTTTAGTAGCTTTTCATCAAAATTAAATAGACAGGGAAAAAACCCTAGCAAAGATTTCTGGTAAATCTTCAACATGAAAGAGTGATCAAAACACACAAAGAAACAGGGAAAAATGGTAAACTTGGAAGAATAAAGATAACAAAGGCATTTGCAGTTTAAATTAAGATCTTTGGAGAAATAAAGAGAGATTTTCCATTCATGAAATAATAAGACGACCTTCTGAGAACAACAATTAAAAAAAACCCTCTTGGTAATGATAACTTTAGTAACTGAAATTTAAAATAGTAAAAAGTTTGAAAAAATAATGTCAAAAAGTGTACAAAAAGACTGTAGCAGAGAAAAGATGAAACAATTATAGGGTGAATCAAGAAACTCCAGCATCTGTTTAATAATGTTGAAGAAAAAAAGAATGAAGAAAACAGTGATGAAGTTTAAAAAAATAATGCAAGAAAATCTCTCTGACCTACTAACAAGATTAAGAAGATGCTAGTTTTTTTAACTAAGAAGAAAGGAGGACTATGCAACAGCTTATGTACCAAAGATTAGGTATTAGAACTACTGTCAGGAAACTCTAAAAAGTATACAGAGCAATGTTCTCAGTATAAGAAGGAGAATATTAAACTCTGTCTTAAGAGAGTATGTTTAATCAAGACATTTTAAGGCAAGAAAAATCTCAGACATTTTTACTTCCGGAAACTTTCTCGGAAAGCTGTGGATATGTGCTTTACTAAAATGGGAAAACAAATCAAGACAAAGGAAAACATCCTATTCAAGAAACAGAGCATTCTCGAGGGGGAAGTTCAGTTGATGGTGACAGAAAGACGCAGGATGGAATCTTTATAGCAGGCCCACGGAGACACCAGTCCCATTTGGAACAGAAGGGCAAAAGGCTCCAGGAGGAAGTTCTCCAAGGACAACAATTGAGATGATATAAATGACATAACGGAAAACCATATGGAGAGGCTTTTGTATGTTGCATGTATTTTGAATGTTTTAGGAAAAATTAGCATAGCTGTATAAAAAAATAAAAATAATATTTAAAATATAGTTATGAACCACAGGAAATCAAAACATTGTATGAAAATAATAGTAATAATACTGCATAATTTTTTTGAGAAATGAACAGCATTAAAATAGATAATAACCAAATTCTGATAATTTATTTCATTGATAATTATGATGTAAATAAATTAGAAGGGGCCTAAAGCAAGCAGATTTCATAAGGGATGAAAAGAATGCATCTAAGGAAAACAAAGCCTTAACTGCTATAATATAAAGTCAATGCATAATGTTTAAAATTAGTAAACTTAGAAATAGCAATGTGAGCATATTACGATTATTTATGGCAATAAATACCATAAGAGATAAACATGGTTAACTAGGTAGGTGAGGAGGGTGATGAAGAGCAGTCGAATGAAAATGCTCTCTTCCGATGCGTCTTTTGCTATTATTTCCTTTTTAAAAATTTATTTTATTTTAGATTCAGGTTGTTATTATTTCTTACAGACTTTAAAAAATTCTGTGTATTACTATTATTACAAATAAAGATTAAGTCTTAAGATGTACAAGTCCATTAATTAGTAGAATAATACACTTTTTTCTTCTGAAAAAATAGAAAACTAAGAAATAGAATTAAGAAATGTTAGATCTGCTGGAAAATTTTCCAAAACATACTGTGTGTGTTGATCTACATGACAGTTCACAGCATTAGATATTCAGAGAATTAGTTTTCAGTGCTGTATTTATTTTTAACTATCATAAGATCTTGTTATAAATGAAAAAATACTTCAATAGGGACTCTTTAGGCAATTGTTCTTTGGAGATGGTATCTACAAAATGTGATTATCTCTAATGGTATTATCCTAGGAGGGAATAAACCAGAGCAGGCTCCTGCTGAGAGAGTCCTTTAAGGTGATTTAGAGAGAAAGATGCATACAGTTATCTCACAACTGATGGGGGAAAGGGTTTAACAATTGGCTATTCCAGGCACATAATGATTGACTCATGTGATTTGAAAGGAAGGATAGAAGACTGGGTAAAGAGAGGGGGATCCATGAATACAGAAAGGCAAGTTGCTTTAAAACGTAGGTTTTATTATCATTCAGGTATGGTGAGGCTAACAGAAAATGATCATTTGCTACTCACAGTCCCTGGGAGAAGGGGACATGCCATAGCATGCAGAGCCATGGGAGGAAGCTCCAGGCTGGTCTACCCGCTGGCTGTGGTCTACCAGGAGGCAAAAAAAGTGTGGGGAAAGCGTTGCCAGGAGCCTTTGATGTGGCTTTCATGGGAAAGACAAGGCAGGGTCAGCAGGCTTGGAACTGGCTAGTTTAAATAATTTTAGTGAACTCTAGGGTCCAGGGGTTGTCTCTAGTTGTCTGGTATCGGGCCTTGGGATGATCAGGGCAGGGGAATGTTGCTTCCTGGAGTATAAAGGCCACATGAAAGAGGTAGTTGGAGTATGTGCTCTGAATTGGTTAGTTTGCATATGAAAGATGCACTCTGGATGGGTTATTTGCTGTCTTTAAGGATTGGCTAGCCCTGTGATAGGCACTTTTTTCCTCATCAGCAAGGCCCCAGATGCTAGAGCATTAAGAACCCAGAAAATAAGAAAATATAGTTAATACACGAATAAGCCAGAAGAATTACAAAGATGCAGATGTAGGACAGAAGAGCAAGATGAGTGAATGTAGGTTTTAGGAGGCTGTCAGAATCCATTGGTCCTTGTGATAGCACAGGTCGAAGCCAAGCAGGATTGCATACAGGGTGACAGGACCTGACATGGTCTCCAGGGTAAAAGCTCACTGGCTGAGACATGAGTCAGTCCCAAAGCAAAATAAAAAGTGAATTGAGTTAAATAAAGAGAATGTAAGGCTGGACAACTCAAACTAATTCAACAAAGTGTAAGCTCATGTGCTGTGCAAGACACTGGGTTGCACATTGTAAAAAATACAAATTTGAATAAAATGGAGGCTGTTCCTTCATGGAGTATAAAGAGACAGGACACAGTTCAAAGATGCATATAAAACAGCAGTTGAATGAATCAATGTCTTGGTGATGTTTTAAACAGAAGGAAATAGGCAGAGATGGCAAGAAGGTGCTGTTTGCCCTGCTAACACTCATGACAGACATCACTAATCAGTCTTGATTCTCTGTCATATCTGACCTCTGATTCTTCTCAGCAGAGTTTCTATAAAGCCACTGCCAGTGAATCAAAGTTAGTTTCTTTACCACTCTCCAGTAGACACTCTAAGGTGGGAGAAGATTGTGACTTGACTGAGAAAGCAGGAAAATCTTCCTGGAAAAGTCACATTTAAGTGAGCCTAAGAAAGATAGATGAGTTTTCAGAAGTATTCTGATTAGAAACTGTGGGTTTCAATAGTCCAGGCAGGAAGAACAAAGGTGGGATGGCTAGAAAGTCTGGCGAATTGGATGAATAGTAATTAGGGAGCCTGGCTGGAATTTAGGTTATGTGTAAGAAAGAAATGACAAATAAAACCAAGGAAGCAGGATTGGGCTATAAATACATGTGTATATACAGCTGTATATACAATGCTGTATATATGTATATACACACATGTGTATACATATATAAAATTATGTATAATAAGCAAGATATATTATACATAGTGTATTTAGCATATATTAAGTATATTTTAAAATACATTTATTATATTATATATTTGTGATTTTTATATATAATTTATTATAATATATACTTGTTATATATAATTTGTTATATACATATGCATAGATAATGTACAAGTTGCTTAAATATATAGAATGTATATATGTTTATAATTTCTCATACTATACAGGTAAAGAAACTGAAAACAGAAATAAAATAGGCTGCTTAAGTGTACACAGACAGTAAGGGCAGAGATAGGATTTAAAGGCAAGCAGTCTGACTTTAGAGGCCATGCTCTTAACCATTATACTGTACTGCATCCCAATAGTTTATGGTACTATTTAATTTGTAGATACTGAGAGCTATTGATTTTTGAGGTAGATATTGATGCAATTAGAGATAGGCTTTAGGAAGATCTTCCTGGAAGTGGTATATAAATAGTTGGAGAGGTATAGTGGTAAAAGCAAATAACTGAACTTTCTGTGTGAGATTTTGCCAGGCTGTAATATAGAAGTGTCTTGGTAAATTGTCTTATAAATAATTAGAACCTTCCAAATTCCATTTCCCCCAGGGATGCCATTGCATGCATAAAAATGGGAGCAAGGCCTGGTAGCACATATTTGGAAAAGTAATTGAAAAGCATCTGTGTCATATCTGCATGCAATGTGACTTCCTGAACCTCTCCACTTTTAATCATGTGAGCAATATTTGTAGCTTCAGAGGTGACCTATTAACATATGTATTCATGAAGATGAGCGATTATTGGGGAAAAAAATGTTCGTTTAGCTAATTCTTTGAATGACAGTGTGACTGCACTAGTGAATAAAACTAAGTCAAACAGGACAATTGCCCATCCCAATGGAAAGAAACATTGCTCAGATTTTCTGCTCGGAGTCACAACACCCAAGAGCTCCTTTTCTTTGACTCCCCTCTAGAACCCTTCTTTGACACCAGGTGAGTGAGCGCATCAGGTTGTCTTCCCCGGAAGATTTGGGGAGCCTGAATTGATTTCACTGAAACGTTATCATATCTCTTTTCCTGCCACTGCTATAGGCGGACGATGGGTCAGACAACAATTAACTTGATGGGAAAAAAATGCCATTTTTATTAGAATGTCACACACGGTACTACAATAGGAGATTCACATGGTGCTACTTGACTCTGTTCTTGGCCCCAGGACCTATCAATCGAGATTTCAGTTCTTGTTAGTGACTTTCTTGCTCCCTCCTGTCCAGATAGACAAAGACACAGCAGGAGCCTGGGCATCAAATAATGCTCCCCAAGAGTTTTCCTGGAAATCATCCCACGATTCCCTCAATTTTGTACATTTTCAATGTGGTAAAGAGTAGATGTTGGCAGGAATTTACACTTGGGGATGGGGATTTTGTGGGGTTGGGCATGCTGGTTTTAGAGGTTATAGGTTTTAGACACAAACTTGTGAAAATTAGTGCCAGATGACATGGCTGAGCTTTCTACCTCTTGTCATTTCTCAACACCCTTAAGAAAGGGGTCACATTTTGGGAAAGGGGACAAACTGTTTTCCCTCTGGGAGAATTAACCACCCTGTCCTCTTTGCTATCACTTTACACTGAAGAAATTTCTAGCATAGATTTTGTAAGAATTTAATGAATTTTCAGGTGTCTCTCTCTGAACCAGACTATAAGTCCCATGAGAGCAGGAACTGTGTCTCATTTACTGTTGTACCTTCACTGCCTAGCACTGAACCTATTTTCTGTGTGCTCAGTAAAAATGAAAAACAACAGCAACAACAAAAAAAAAAAACAGTAATTGAACACATGCTTTTTGAGAACCTGAAACATTTGAATTGCTGGCTCTGAAGGCCTCACTCTTTGCATTTCACTTCTAAAGATAAACAAAAAGTGCTAAAGTGCTTTAATCAGTCTTTAATTTGCATTTTTGAAAACTCTGTTAAAGGGAAATACCTTAGGAAGTTTAAACTTTAATTTGAGCAAAGAAAAATAAAACAAAGCAAAGCAAAACTGATTCATGGATGAGACAGACCTCTGACCATGAGAAGGTTCAGAGAAATCCCACCAATAAGGTGGTCCCTAGTGAAAATGCAAAAAATTCCATTCACTTATAGGAAACCAAAGTGCAGTGTAGAGATGACTTAATTGGTTATCACTTAATTGGTAAATTGGTTACAGAGCCTCCTGCAATTAATAAAGCTCAGCTACTGTAGTAAATGCCATATTGGTTTGGTCTATTAGGCTTAGTGCAGGAGCCTAGTCCAAGTCAGAGGCCTTCTGCAAAATTTTGTTCAACACTCTAATGCAGGTAAGTAATTACATGCTCACTGCACAAAATCTAGACCATATAATGGATAGTGTAAACCAGAAACAGCCACCTTTCCCTTGATTTGGCTGCCCCTGCTCCCTGATTCCACATGTTGTTTCACGTGGCCTCCGTGGCTAGTTTGGCAGAGGCTATTCTTCCATCCTGGGGTTATTGTGGACATCCCAAGTTACTATCACAGCCCAGCAAATTCCAGATCTGCCCACCCTCTATCCAAAAGGCAGAATGCCAACAAGTACAGGGCTACCAACTGTTGGTTACTGGTGACAGGAGGTGCCAGCTGGGCTTCCTGGGTCGAGCAGGGGCTCAGAAAACTGTGAAACTCACTCATTTCCTGCATCAGGACTTATTTTGGTCCTGGATGAATAATATTGAAGATATATGCTTAAAATATTCCTAACATCAGAATTTGTGCATGTGTTTTCTTCCCCAAGAAAGCTATAAACAGCGAAAATTTTGCTGTAAGCTTCCCTGTGTCCTCTCTCCCTCTCTCCCTTCCTCCTCCCCTGAAACTAAAAGGAATGTTAAAAGCCTGTTTTTCTGTGACCAGCAGACCTTATCTATGCTCCCAATTCCAATTCCTTGTAAACACACTTTGTAAAATCCTGAGAGATCCTGTCTCCTTTGCCATGCCACCGCAAGGTCATAAAGTAGATAAAACTTAAGTTGCAATTCCGGTTTTCCTCAAGATCTGAGACATGTTAATTGTCTTTGTTTCTCGCTCTGGTAACATCTTCCCGCTGCACATATTTCCCACCTTAAAGAGTTTAAAAGGTGATCAAAAAATCTAACACTGGCTACCCGCTCGGGACACCTTCCACGCTGTGGAAGCTTTGTACTGTCATTCTGCTCAGTAAAGCCTACAGCCTTTTTTCTCTCGGTCGGGTCCACGTCTCTCTCTCTTGCCGCGGGCTGCCGCCACACCAGTCCTTTGGCGTGGCTAAGGCAACAACCTTTGGTGTTACACTGGTTTGCAAAGAGGTTAAGTACAGAAATATAGAACTCAGAAAATTTTAGAGCAATTTGACAGTCAATTTTGTGTCTCCTGAATTTAATAAATAAAAAATCTGGGCTTGGGTTTATCTTGTATCTCGTTTCCTTTTCATTTCATTTTTCACTAGTAATTTAGGTTTTAAAGGCTCAGAGCACAATGGACTAGAAAAGAAAAAGAAACAAACATCTTTCATCCTTGCTACTTTAGAAAACATTGCTTTAAGTCATTTGTAGTGAAAATCACTACCTCAAAAACGATGCATAGCAGATATTTATTTATTTATTTATTTATTTATTTATTTATTTATTTATTTATTTGCATTTTCACTAGGATGGGGGTAGAAATGATAGTTTGACATGATTTATACATTCAGAAGTCAGGGACCTGGAAGTCTCAGCAGTAGTTTTCGTAGATGATGTATAAAGCACCACAAAATAAAATAGAAGCCTGATGCTTGGAACCAAATTATGACTGGTCTGGGCATGATAACTTTGAACACCTTAGCCAGTAGGTTTTACATTATTATCTGTAAGGTTGGATTAGTGTGATCTAGGGATTATTGATTTCAGTGAATATCTTCAGTCACATGGTTTTTCCTGGCAACATTTATCTGGACCCTCAAGAAGTCTTAGACTGTTTCTAGATCCACCAACTGTTTTGTTTCGTTTTGTTTTGAGACGGAGTCTAGTTATGACGCCCAGGCTGGAGTGCAGTGGCGCGATCTCGGCTCACTGCAAGCTCCGCCTGCCGGGTTCACGCCATTCTCCTGCCTCAGCCTCCCGAGTAGCTGGGACCACAGGCGCCCGCCACCACTCCCAGGTAATTTTTTGTATATTTGGTAGAGACGGGGTTTCACCGTGTTAGCCAGGATGGTCTCCATCTCCTGACCTCGTGAGCCACCCGCCTCGGCCTCCCAAAGTGCTGGGATTACAGGCGTGAGCCACCGCGCCCGGCCTAGATCCACCAACTTTTTACTCAAATCTAAGTGTCACTGTGGCAGAAAAATGCATAGAGTGTTTCATTTTTAAAGATGACCAGAAATTTCCTTGGCTATGATTACATAGCAGACTAAGAAAAGGAGCTGTGTGGATCAGACGCAGGCAATATACTTGATGCTTTTCTCTGTGAAAGGGTCTTCCTTCGGTTTTCTCACCAAACAGCTAGTATATAAAGGAAGGCATAAATGAGCGAGTCATTGCACTGTTTCCCTTGCCATAGTACCAAAGGCTATCTCAGTAGTAGTACTAATGGAAGCTACTATTTAATTAACACTTACTCTGTGTCATACAGTATGTTTAATATTTTACATACTTTTTTTCATTTAAGCTCTGCAACATCCATAATATATAGCTGTTATCCCATTTTATAGAAGAGAGGAATGGGATGTCAAGGCCAGTGGCAGAACTGAGCTTTGAAAGGAGATTTGATAGACTTTAAGTAATTCTGTTAACCAGTATTACAATCCTACTGTTCTATTGCTTTTTTTTTTTTTTTTAACTATATCAAGTTTAAGCAAGAGGGACATTTGGAATAACTTTTGAATGGCATGACATAGAATAGGTGCATAGGCATTTGAGAGCTGCATGAAATCTAGCAGATCTCATAGTCTAACTCAGGGGGTTCACAATCTTTCTTCTCTTTATTTTAATTAAAACTTGTTTTAATTAAACTTAATTTAAAAAAATTCTGTAGAGATGATGGTATGTCACTTTGTTGTCTAGATTGGTCTCAAACTCCTGGCCCCAAGTGATCCTCCTACCTTGGCCTCCCAAAGCGCCGGGATTATAGGCATGACTCCCCCATGCCCAGCCCACCATCTTTTTCTTTCAAGGTCTGTATAGTAAATATTTTAGACTTTGCAGTCCAATTCAGTCACTCTGACAACTATTCAATTCTGCCATTATGGATGGAAAGCAACCATAGGTGATGTGAAAATGAATGTGCGTGATTGCCTTTCAATAAAACTTTATTTACAAAAATAGGTGGTGGTTTGGATTTGGTCCATGGGCATTGTTTGTCAACCCTAGTTCAAATGTCTAGTTTTATGGATGTTGCTAAGACCAAGACTGGGCATGGACTAGTCCAGGGTCTTCGAGGCAGCAATGACAAAGACTTGTATCCTTTAGACTCCAAACTCCGTGTGTCTTATCTTTGACCACTTGGCTCCTCCCTCTGATAACTTTTAAGCATTTTGTCTAGTGTGATACATTTAATTTGTGACATCTACATATAAGGTTGCAATGTACCGTTTTAGCTTTCATTCAAAAAAACTTATTTGAGTATGAGTTAATGAGGGAATTTTACTGCAGAATTAATCTGTTCTGATTTGCTAAATGATATTAAAGCATTCATGACTTCAGAAATTATTCATCCAAAAAATACTTGGAGCAGGTTTCTGAACCAATTGTGATTTTTGGACACACTGTGAATCATGACCTGAAGACTGGGACAGCCTTGTCCAGTGTCAGGTGTAGACACATATTGATTCTGTCCACCCCATGGTCTCATAGATGTCACTCAAAGTTTTCACATTTGTCACAGATACCAGTTTTTCACTGACTACTAATTCTTCTTAAATCTGAAAATGATTATGGGAACTTTTTCCAATTAATTGAAGAAAAAATACACATTTTCAATATTTGCTATGTTCCTTCATGGATTATCCACTGCAAGTTTTTAAAGAATGTAGCCTGCTCCTGAGTGGGTATAGCCAATGGTGCCAGTACTATCTTTATCTTCAATTTCAAAACAGAATATTGATAAAGAGATGAGATCATATACCAATGCTCTTATAAAGCCTGAATCTGTTAAAGGAAACTTTTTTTTTTCTTGGAGAGTGACTAAAATTAGAAGAAAGTTTGTTATAGTATAAATACTCATTAAAGCCTATGGGATTCATCAAAAGCATTTCTGGGGCATTTACATCCTTTTATCCAGAAAAAAAAGTTACCAGAAAGTATTTCTGGAAAGCCAGCCATAATTTATGCTCCACACTCTATGCTTCACATCATGGTAAAATTCTAATGAAGATGTTGTCACTGACTGTACTCTTTAAAAAAGATTTTACAGACAGTTTATCACAGAATTGATACTCAAATGGGCAAAAAAGGCACAGTACATGCCATTCTAGTGGGAGTGTTGTTGAAGCACCTCCAAATAACCTGTCTCTTTCGGGACTGGATTTAGAACTGTATTAAACAGCCACCTCTTCATCAGCAGCAGGCTGGGCCTGAGTTTTCTATGAGAGTTTGATAGGTCCAGATCATCCCAAACACACTCTTTTTCCTATGTGTTCATGAAATAAGAACTGGGACCTGAGCTACCACGAATTTGAGTGTAACATTCTGAATCTTGCAAGAGAAAATGAGCTCAGGGAAATACTGCATGAACCACTTAGCATTTGCAAGGATTTGTTTAAATCATGGTTACAACTTCCTGAAGATTCTTGATATGCAATTGATTTTTGGTCCCTGTGTTTTCCTCCTTGGTCCTAAATAGGGATCTTGTGAATTGTAGGTCCTCAAGACTCTGCAAATTTCTTTTTCTTGGTTGTGCATCCCTATCCCCGTTTCAGACCCATCTAAAATTAACTGCCTTCGGTGCTTTTTCTTGGGTGTTCACCTGGTTTTGGGCCATCAGAATACTTTGCCAACATGTTTCAGTCCCTCTGAGTGACTCCATGGTATACCTTTTGTAACAAAGTAGTGGTTTAGAAACATTTAAATATTCAGGGACTTCATTTGAGATGTTAGAGACCATAATGGCTGGCTAAATTATATTCTGGACATTTATTTAGCTTCTGCTGAAGAAACTAATTTGAGAGCTAATGGCTCATCTATTTAAATAAAATGGCTTTTCAAGATTAGCTGATCTTGAAAGACAGGGTGGTTGTATAGACTGTAGATTGGGGCTTCTAATATTTTGGCTTCCCTGGGCCACACTGGAAGAAAAAGAATTGTCTTAGGCCACACATAAAATACACTAACACTAATGATAGCTGATAAGCTCCTAAAAAGAAAAATCTCATGATGTTTTACGAAAGTTTACAGATTTGTTTTGGGCTTCATTCAAAGCCGTCCTGCGCCACATGTGACCCATGGGCCGTGGGTTGGGCAAGCTTGGTGTAGAGCGTATTCTCTAGAGTCAGATGACCCGGGCTAGGATCCCCTCACTATGTCTTCCCAGTTGCAGGAAACTTCATAATTTACCTTATCTCTCTAAGATTCTATTTCCTTTTGGGTAAATTGGGAATGCCAGTAATATATGCCTATCAGTTAGGGCTGTTCTGAAGACAAGAGGTGGACCATATAATGCACTTGGAATTCAATAAATTGTAACAAATTCACAGTACTTGTTATAATTCTGGGGTTCAGAAATCCTCAAACATATTTTTTTCATAAAGAGATTACACCATAATTTAGAGAAACATTCATTTAAAACTAAACTGCTTCTGTTTTATTACATAAACATAAAGTTATAAATGTTTTGAATCAGTTCATATGGTTATGCATTTAGAATTCAAATGACCTAACTATTTTGATTTGCATATGATTATTGCTCCTCTAAAGATACTTTTATTTGCTTTGCCTTGGATGTCTCTCTTTATCTGGTTGCATTTGAAGTGCTAAGTGCTCCAGACCCCCCTGTATCCTTTGCTAATCTAGTCTTTCTCTGAAAGTTTTTGTAAATTAATGCTTTTGAACAGTAGGTATAAGGAACTCCTAGGTAGGCAAGTAGATTCCTTTGTGGGTTTGGAATTACACAAAAGTAAATCACTCGGCTGCTTCCAATGCACTTGCCTTAATCACACAACTTTGGCCTAATTGCAAGGGAGTCTGAGAAGTGCTCCATTGTGCCCAGAAAATGGAAAATGAAATGGACATTTAGCATTGTCTCCTCCACCCATCGTTTTAAAAGCAAGTGTGCCAGGCCGGGCGCAGTGGCTCACTCCTGTAATACCAGCAATTTGGGAGGCCAAGGTGGCAGGATCACACGAGGCTGGGAGTTTGAAACCAGCCTGGTCAACATAGTGAGACCCTGTCTCTACAAAATAATGTAATAGTTTTCAATAAGTAAGTGTGCCATGTCTTAGTTGTCATTCTGATCCCAGTCTTAACTGATATTTGCTTTACATTCAAAGCAACCAATAAAGTTTTTAAGATAGGGCATTTTTTACCCAAGGGAGCAAATAAGCCATTACGTTTTAAGAAGATTAAATAAAAAAAATTCATGTAGTTTTCTAGGTCTTCTGTCAACATTAGTTGGCATATTTTAAAGCTTCCATATGGTCATGTTTTTGCTATCCCTGAACATATACTGTGTATTCATGGTAGGCAGAGTGCTCTGATATACGTCTTATAGGGTACACATTGTTAATGGTTATGAAATGTGAGATTGAAAATTTTGACCTTGATACATAATTTTAACAGGATGGCATTATAACTTTAAATTGATGACACCAAAAATTCTGCTTAAGTCATATTAAGACAAAAAAAAGTTGACTTGGCTCCATCCCCATGATTTTTGCCCCAATCCGGTATTTTCTCTCTCTTACCTCTTTCAAAGTACCTACAAATGCTGATTTTTACCATGCTCGAAACCTTTTCATTTCCCATTGCCTCCAGAAGGTTTTGCTTAATAATAAAGATTTTCTTTCCTCTGGCTCAACCCTGATTGTTTCT
Organism: Gorilla gorilla gorilla; assembly: GCF_029281585.2. Classification (NCBI taxonomy): domain Eukaryota; kingdom Metazoa; phylum Chordata; class Mammalia; order Primates; family Hominidae; genus Gorilla; species Gorilla gorilla. Next base: position 15,878,993 of record NC_086017.1, read on the forward strand.
CAATTTCCTGCCCACTAATTCCCCACACAGGTTCTCTCCTTTAGTTACACCCCTGCTTATGTGCTTCTATCTATTCTATTAGGAATGCCCTCTCCAAACATGCCTATCTAATAAGGTCCTGTTCATGATACAAATCTCTACGTGATCTTCCTCCAGAATTCTTGAGCCCATGTGAGTTCTTTCTAATATTTTTTCTTTAAAATTTTTCATTGGTATATAATAGATGTAAATATTTTTGATATATGTGTGATAATTTAGTAAGTTCATATAATTTGTAAAGATTAAATCAGTGTAGTTAGGATATCCATCACTTTTTGATATGTGTTTTTTCTTTGTGCTAGAAACAGTTATTCTCTTTAGTTATTTTGAAATATACAGAAGATTACTGTAGACTATAGCCACTCCACTGATCTACCAAACACTAGTTCTTATTTTTTCTATCCATTTTGATTCTTTACTTGTGAGTTTCTACAACTCTAGTTGTAGAAGATAATGAACTTGTCCATAGTTTGACTCCTAGAAACAAACACAGACAGAACATAGAATGTGTTCAATACCTATTTGTTGGACCAATGAATGCATTTATATATTTGGTTCTGATTTTTGTTTGCCTCATTTGGATACCATTTGGTGCAAGCTAAGTCGTTCTGCCATATCAAACAGTCTCGGTAGCTGATGAAAACAACGGGCATTGCATGTTCCTTGTGGGTCAGCTGGGGCTTTGCTCTACATCACGTTTACTCTAGGACCTAGGATGATGGAGCAGCTCCTGTGGGGAACATTGCGATTGCTGTGCCAGAGGGAAAAGAAACATGGCACCCACAGCTCAGCACCTGTGTTTCTCCCTGGAAAAGGCATCTATCACTTCTCCTTTCTTTTGATTATCCAAAATAAAACATCTTGAGTTCAGCACAGTAGGAGTATGTAATCCACCCTCAGGGAGAAGCAAGCTAGAGAGGGATTTTTTGGTGAATAGCAATACAACCTACCACTGGAACGTAACCATACATCATCCCGCACATTTATTGAATCACTTTGGCTGTTGCATTTATCTTACATACTGAACTGCAGTGTAAAATCATGGACAACAGTAAGAAATCTCCTTTCAAAGGTTATCAGCAGGTTGTCCACAATGAATAAATAAGCAAGAACATGTAGAATTGTCAGCTATATAGATGATATTATCTCTGATTTGCTGGACCACAGGTTTTATAAAAACTCTCTGATGAAATATAAACACTGAGGCATTCTCACTTGTTTTATGGCATGAGTAACCTTGTTTCTCATTTCATGTTTTCCCACATCTGAAGAATAGGGTGTTGAAGGAACCCCCTCCACTGGTGATGGCTTTCCAGTCTAGCGCATCTCTCCACAGTCTACTCCCTTCTTTGATTCACAGTGTTCAGAACATTTCTGATATCTGAACATTTGAGCAAAAATGTGCATAGCACAGGGCAATAAAGTGATTGTCATCATCATTTGTCTTTTCCTCTTCAATCTGTGTTAGTATCATTAGCTCTAATTTAATAACATCATCTCTTATTATGGAACACATTTACAGTTCGCTTTGTTGGTTTAATTTCTTTTCTTATTTGCCTTTTTGCAAAACCTGCAAAGTGTTTTGTTTGAATCCACTAACTTGAAATGTACTGTGCTTCCATTTTTTCTTTTGCCCTCTTTCTCTCCCTTCCTCCATCCATTCTTCTGTACTTTACGTGCATCATTTCTTCTGTGCTTTCTTTTCTTCTTTATTTCTTAATGACAAGAAGATAGGGGTTGGAGCTAGCAGAGTCTTTCATTTGTTGAGTGCCTACTTGATATCAGGCACCTTGCTGAGCACACGGGGGCTTTTGTAGCATTCAGATCAGACTAAACTTGGCATGTTTATCCACACCAAGTGTTGATTTTTCCTGTAGTACAAAATATTGCAAACTGGTAGCTGAAAGGCATTTGGAACCTTATCTGAGGAATTCAGACATCCTTCTTTTTCTGACTCATCCCCAGCAAGGATAAAAAAAAGAGATAGTTCCACGTTTCCATGTGCACTTATTCTGAATGCACCTGAAATGACTCATCTTTAATAGGTCCAAGCAGCTCACACATTTGCTTTCATTACTGACATTACAGCTCTAGCACTACCTTAGGTCCTTTAAATAGTAAAAAGTACCAGGCCCTGTACAGTTCCACTCAAGACTCCTTAAAGGCAAAGTAATAGCATCTGTCCTCCAAAGGGTTCCTAGCTGATTATTAGTATCCCAGTCCTCCTTTCTCCTCAAACTTGTAAATGTGCCAGTGTCAGGGTTTGTGTGCAATCGTTCCCCTCAGTGAGATACACACCTTTTTTCTCTCTCTCCTGCCAACTCTACACAGTTCATGTCTTGCAACAGAATCACACCCTTATTCGTTCATTCCACAGATCCTTACAGAGCACCCCCCTATATATCAAGTACCCTGTTAGGGGCTAACGCCCTACAGTTAAAGGCTTAGTTCCTGACCTCGTGGGACTCTTGATTTGGAGAAAGGGGGTAGAAAATAATCATACCGAACACAGCGACAGATGCTATGATCCTAGTAAGCCCCGTGGTCCTCTGAAAACATAGAGGAGGGTTCACTAGCTCAGTTTAGGGGAAATGGTTGTAGGCAGAGATAGATGCCTTGGTCAGTGGTATAGACTCTTCTCATCATTTATCTGACTTGAGATAATGTTTTTTATGTTATTTTTATTTTTTTCTGAGATATTTTTCCATTTTGTATTGATGCATAATAATTGTACATATTTCTGGGACACATGGGCTGTTTTGATACCTGCATACATTGTGTAATGATCAAATCAGGGTAATCGGGGTAATCCGCCACCTCAATCATTTATTCTTTCTCTGTGTTGGGAACACTCCAAATTTTCTTTTCTAGCTGTCTTGAAATACACAACAAACGATTGTTAACTATAGTCATCCTACCGTACGATGGAACACTAGAACTTACTCCTTGAAAGTCGTGTTTTTAAAACTGTGGGGATGAATCTTTTAGATCCCACTGGGAGAACAACTCACTTTGTTCCTAGAGTGTGTTTGTGGAGATGTTTTGAAAGCAAACATTTCTTTGAAATCTGACATACGTACATTAAAGTGCACAGATCTTAAGTGTACAGCTTGATGCATTATCATAAAATAAACATGTCCACATATCAGGAGCTGGGTTAAGAAATAGCCTCTTGCCGGCCGGGCGCAGCGGCTCACTCCCGTAATCCCAGCACTTGGGAGGCCGAGGCGGGCGGATCACGAGGTCAGGAGATCGAGACCATCCTCGCGAACACGGTGAAACCCCGTCTCCACTAAAAATACAAAAAAATTAGCCGGGCCTGGTGGCAGGCGCCTGTAGTCCCAACTACTCGGGAGGCTGAGGCAGGAGGAATGGCGTGAACCCGGGAGGCGGAGCTTGCAGTGAACCGAGATGCCATCACTGCACTCCAGCCTGGGCGACAGAGTGAGAGGCTCTAAAAAAAAAAACAAAAACAAACAAACAAACAAACAAACAAAACCTTTGCCAACTCCATGAAGTCCCCTTTGTGTCCCTGCCTGGTCATCACCACCTCTAACATGAATTCGAACCTGATTTCCACCACCAAAGATTAGTTTTCCCTGGGTTTGAACTTTATGTAAGTGCGGTGAAGTCATACAACCTGTTTTCTTTTGTGTCTGTCTTTTATAAGCCAACCTGTTTGTGAGGTTCATCCGCACGATAGCATATGGTTGTAGTATATACATTCTCTCTGCTTTGTAGGGTTTGATCTGATATTCTGTTGTCTGGCTACACCACAATTTATGATCAATTCCATGTTGAGGGATACCTGGGTTCGTGGGTTTTCTTGACCACTCTAATACCCCTCTCAGCTCAGAATCTTGGCAAGCAACAATAGTCATCTGGATTTGGCATTGCCTTCATTTCCTTATCTTTCTTTATTGCTTTCTATTTACGGAAAATTATAGTAGGTTTTATTTGTTTTTATTTTAAGTGGTGATACAAAGTTTTTTTTTTTTTAATAAGTTTCATTGAAATGGGATGATTTTAAAAATCTTTAGTAATAACAGAAGTATGATAGTAATGCTGTGGCAAATGTCATGGAGGTGAAATTCAAATAGCTCAGTTAAAGAACAATAAGATTAGGGCCCCGGAGTTTTTGTTAAAAGGTAATAATTTGTATGTCTAGGGGTGTTAGCTATCATCATCCTGAACCAGTTGGCTTCATAATTTATCAGAGTGCATTAGATCAGTTCAGGTTTGCTTTGTTAAGATCCAAGAAAGATCTGGAATCAGTGTGCCAAGAGTTTGAACAGACCCAGGTGAGACCCGCAGCAAGAAATCCTGGCACTGGGAAGAGACACAGAGAGAGAATGGCAAGTATGGTGACCACTTGGGGATAAGGTGATGTGGAAACACAGGGAATGAAGATGTGGAAACACAGGGAATGAAGAAGTTGTGCTGACTCTTTACACACTTCTTACTGGGTCTTAGGACCATGATCCACAGGCTGTATTAGGAAGATTAAATAACTGACTAGATCTCACTTCTCCCTTCATCTCTCATGAATGCAGCATGGCTTAATAATATTAGTTGTAATTTTGCCCCTTACTGTGTACAAAGCACGTTGCATGCTTTATACCATTTAATCTTTACAGCATGCCTGCAAGGAAGTACATTTTACTGTGGTACACAGAATATGGCCCCAAAAGATGTCTACATCCTAATCCTTTGAATTTGTAAATATGTTACCTGACATGGCAAAGGGAAATCAAGGCTGTATATGGGACTAAGGTTGCTAATCAGCTGATCTTATGGTGGGGAGATTTTCCTGGATTATCTGGTCTATCCTAATGTAATCATAAGGGTCCTTAAAAGTAAAAGAGGGGGGCAAAAGATGAGGTCAGAATGAGGTGATGGGAGGACTTAACCTACTCTTGCTGCTTTTGAAGATGGAAGAAGAGGTCAAAAGCCATGGGGTGTGGGAGGCCTTTAGAAAAGGAAATGGATCCTACTCAGGGCCTGCAGAAAGGGATGCAGCCCTGCCAATGTTAGGGCAGTGAGACCCATATCAGGCTTCTGGCCAGCAGAAATGAAACATAATCCGTTTGTGTGGTTTAAGTTTCAGGTACTTTGTTATGGCCACCATAATATACGAATATAGCTACTAAGAAGAATTGGGGCAGAGGCAAGGGAAGTCATGCACGCCAATAACTAAAAAGGGCTAGATTGAAAATCAGACATATCTGACTTCAAAACCAGTGATGGTCTTGATTATTGCTGTCAATGATCCAAGGCTAGAACACAGGTTCTTGTCTGATTTAGATACTTCAATTCACCCCCTGGATGGGAGGAGGAAAATCAAATGGGTCCCAAGAGTCTGAGAAATGGAAGAGGAAGATTATCACATGTACAAAAGGATTTATGGATTCATGGGCCTTTCTAGTATGCTTTTGTATAAGAAGAATGTTCACAATGCATGTAACAGAAAAGCCAACTCAAACTGGCTTAACAATAAAGGGAAATTATTAACTTACGTAATTTTAAAAGCCCACTGGTGCCTCTGGCTTCCGTTTTGACTTGATTTACCATTACAATGAGGTTGTCATTTCTTTCTTTTGTTTATATTTTTTTCTTTTGTTTTTCCCCTGCCTTTCTTAATCTCGGTTACATTTTAAGGCTAGCTCTCCCTGGGTCCCTAGATGGTTGTCTGCATCTCCTGTGGCCATGTGTTCTCTTTACACACAGCAGAAAAAAGAGAATGCCTTTGTACATGCACTCCCAGCAAAACGAAGCAAACAAAACATAGAATTAAAAAAGAAAATAATTATCAGTGATTTAAACAGTTTAGATCACATGTTCACAGCTGTCCAGCGGGGTGAGAAGCACATTTTGCCTAGGTTAGACCTGACTCCAGAAAAAAAATATACTTCCCTGAAGCCACATTGATTCCCATACAAAACCCAGGAGACCCTGGAAGGAGAACTGGTTCGTGGATGATGGAAAGGCAGCCAAATAAACACAATAGGGAAAAGGAGGATCTGCGGAAGAGGCGGAAGTGATACATAAGACCAGAAGGTCAATTCCTTCCCATTTCATAAGATAAAAACTGGAATCCATTGTGTTTGCAAATAGAGCAACTCTATGTGGTGGCCGCATTTCTGTTTGTGTGTAAGGATTCATAGGAACACTGGATGTAAACATTTTATAGGATCTAGATCATAGCAGTATGCTACAACCAGGGAAATCCTCAATTAACTCCAGGATATTTTTTATAGTGTTCTCTTTCTGTATCCATTTTTTGTCTGTTCAATTCAGTATGTAATCATTTCTTGAAACGTATTATTTGGCAGGACACCATAAGATAGATAATTCTTTTATTTACTCTTTAGCTATTATTCCTAGCCCAAAGTCACAGATTTTTTAAATTGCCGTAAGAAAAATCAATAATTGAATAGTAAGAGGTTGATAATCCTTTAGTTTCTATTTGTAAGAACTCTCAACTCCCCACTAAACTCACAGCCAAGGAAATATTAATCAGTTGCCAATAAACAGTTCTGTGCTGGAGTTCACATATGTTTCTCCTAGAAATAACATATGCTTCAGTGAAAACTGCGGAACTGCACTCACTAGAGACAATATTTTTGTTATTAAACGTTTCATTATGCTTTTTTGGTTGTTGTTATGGCTGAGTTATCAGTTAAAACATAAAAAGTCAGCTGGTAATTGGGAATCAAAAAGACTGGTTACTCTTCAATTTTTCAATAAATGCCCTGGTTGCAGATTACATAGAGGGAGAAGTATGCTACTGTCCACTCTGAATTTTGTTCTTAATTGGCAAAAATAATAACTAAGAAGAATATCTCTAAAGTCCTCTTTACCAAATAAAAAAAGTGTGGCATTACCATGTATTAGCTGTGTGAACACTGCTAACTTCTCTAACTCTGTAAAATGACAATGTCAATAATATTGATTTTACATTATAGGATTGCTATAAGAAAAAAATGAGAAAATATGTGCAAAATATCAGCACATTTCTTGGCGTATAGAGAGCACACAGTGAGCAAAGCTAATATAATTGTTATAATTCTTTCGTCTGATTCTCACATCAGTTTCTACAGATGATGAAACTGAAGTCTAGAGAGGCTGAATGACTTGTGTAAATTTTCACGGTCTAATGAGAGGCAGATTCATGTGAGTTTTCCAAACTCTCTTTTTGTTCCCTAGAATAGGCATGTTACACTTTTGGAATTAACTGGTTAGTTACTAGTTGTAGGTCTCCCTGTCCACCACTAAAAGCAAGCTCTTTGAGGAAAGAAGCTGTGTTTATTTTTGCATTGTTGTGTTTCCAGGGTTTGGTACAATTCTGGACACAGAAGAGATTCCCAATAAGAAGTTGCTAAAAACAAATCAATGAATTTTTATAAACATAATTTTCCAGTCAGAGAAAACCATAATTGATCCCCAAAATAATTATATGGAATAATAGACATATTAATTTTTGAAGTATTTCTTATGCAACTTGTAGACACATTTCATATATCATGAAATTAGTCTTTAACTATTCGTAGTGTGTGTATTTGTTAATTCCATACGCACATTTGTAATTACAGGGTTCCATTGTGAATTACAGCAGCAATGTTAATGAATCTGGCTGCTCCAAATGTTAACAGTTTGTTCCTGAACCAGGTCTGTGGAAATTTCTGCTGACAGAGTATCTGAATTAATACTTCTAAAATCTCAGTCTGGCAAAGCAGAGAGAATCATCACTAGTAGGTAAAAATGTGTGATGTAACATTATATATGCAAATGAAATAACTGTTGGCAAAAATAATTATTGTTGCTCATTGGGAGGATTAATAGTTACAGTCTGCTCTGTTTTCTGTTGAGATTTAACTTAATTCTGTGGCATATATTAACTGAGGAAATTACTTTGGGTTTAATTATTGTGTATGGCTGTTAATGTGCAAACTTATGATGAATATTTAGTTACGCTGAACCGGCAATCCAGTAGCTATTCTTATGCTCATTTGCTGACAGGAAGTATCTGATGGAGAAGATGGTATGTGCTGCATGGGTTTCCAGTGCAATGTCATCCGTAGTACGTTGCTGTGATCAGGGAAAAAAGTACTGGGCTTGAGGTAGAAGGCGACAGGAACTTGGGTACTGGCTGTGATATTAACAAATTATGTGTATCCCTAAGCTTTCAACTGGAGAATGGCAGGAGAAAACCAATTTTCCTTAGGGATTTGTTTTAAGGTGAATGAATTAATAGGTGGAGAACAGATTGGTGAATAGCAAACTGCTGTTTTAAATGAAAGGAATATCTATAATAAGTTTTTTGTTTATCCATTTAATAACAAATTTCTTTAATGAGTCAAATCAGATTAGACAGATACCTAAAAGGCATTCAGGAAAGCATTCGTTGATACATAAAATGTAGATCGATTGAGATTAAGTATAGATCAACACCCCTTCTCCACAAAGATCAACATAAATAAAAATTCCGTATACCAAGAAAGACAGCCAAATCCTTCGGAGGTTTGCTTATTTCAAACAGTAATTAGTAACACAAAATTCCTGGATGTTTACATGTTATAAGATTATGATATATGAACTCTGGAGCCAGGCTGACCTGGTATAACAGCAACATTATTTGCTAGCTGGGTGATTCAGCTGCTTATTTCATGCACCTAAACCTGAGTCTCCTCATTTGTAAACTCGAGTGATAGCACTTCCAAGGGATTTGGGGAGGATTAAATGTGACAGTGAATGTAAAACTAACACTGGCCCATGGATATTTCTTAATGAATGTTAGCTTTGTCTCCATTAAAAAGAGTTTGGACACTTTAATAGAATTCTTTGCAATGGCATGTAATCCTTTAAATAGAACAAATGAAGACAGCTAATTATCTCTGTATAAACAATTAGAATTATGGACTCTGGGCCTGGGTATACTTCATGTTCATACACTCATGGCCTTTCCCTTTCCTGTTCTTCTTCATTTTCCTGTGAGTTAAATAATAATGTTGGGTGTCCTTTAAGTGAGTAAAATAATGATGTTGAGGTGTCTAGGCTCACACCATGGTCCTGTTGACTCATTGGGTGCAGTTACAGCTCTGTTGCTCCTTTTTTTTTGCTCTAGTCATCCCTGCCATGTCTGGGGAGGGAAGACATCCAAGAGGCACAATGGGAGAAGGTGACCTTGAGTTAAAGGAATCTGAGTTCTCTGAAAGAGAACATATTGCTCGCAAAGCTGCTACAGGCTGTATTCAGCACTGAGGCCTGCCACCTTTCTTCAAGTGTTGTTTGATTCTTATTTTTTCACACCAGAGAAATGCCTAGCACCTCTTCACATAAAGCAGGTCAATTTAGACAACAGGTAACCCTTCCATGCCTTTTGTACATGTCTGCCGTAGTGGACAATGGGTGGATAAATCTTTACAGAAAAAAAAATTGCAGGAGAGAGTAATAAATTCATAACTTTCCTAAGCAAATATTTATTGATTGTGTTCTCTGTGATGGATACTGCTCTAAATATTGGCAACAGAGCAGAAGAGAAAATAGACAAAATTAATACCTAGCTTTTATTGAGTGATTTTGTATGTGCTAGTCACTGTGCTGAGGATTAAATATATTCATGTTGCTAATCTTCACAAACTTATGGGGTAGATACCACTAACACTCATTTATGCTCGAGGAAACCAAGACTTAAGGAAGTTAAATAACTTATTCAGGGACATAGAGCTAGTGAGTGATGGAGGTGGGAGTTGAACTCATCAAGTCTGACTTGCATGATAAACACCATGCAACAGCCTCCATCAGAGCTGTAAAATAGAAAAGAACTGTTATAAAGCCCAAACAAATATCTGTGACTAAGTAGACACATAGAATCATGTTTCAAATAATTCATATTATAGATGAATGTATATTTGTGTGTGTTTGTGTGTATATATAATGACTCTCCAGGAATCAATCTCTTTTTTCCTTTAAAAGCTCTGTAATAACCTGTTGGTGTAATATTTAGTGCATCCTGCAAAGTATATTTGTTTGCTAAACAACTCTGAGTGGCATTTTGTTTAGCAGTAAAATGGAAGATTTTATCCACCGATAGGAAAATTCAAACGTAGTCAGGTACATTGAGTGCTCAGTGGAGTGCCCAACACATGGCATGTTGTCAATTAAAGTTAGCTCCCTTCCTGGTGGCCATTATTTTTCAGTATAGACATATTGTTTTCCTCTGCTATATTGTGTGCACACCCCTTATGAATAAGAACCATGTCTTACAATTATTTGAAATCATCCTAACACTTCTGTCCTCCTTTATCATGCCCACACCCCTCCTCCTGAGCCTGTTCTACATGGTGAACTAATCTGTAGAAGTTGATTCCCCCACCCCGTGATTCTAAATACTACTTGACCACGTTTTTCATTTAATATGTTTTGGTGGAAATAGTCTATTTTCTCAAAATCCCAAAGATTAGCCTTATGCCCTTAAATGTAGAATTGCCCTGGCTTGATGATTTTCATCATTAAGGACACTTCCTAAAAATCTATTTTGATCCCTAGATTTTCTGACCACCCCCCCCCATCACCCACATGAAATGCAGTGCTACCTCACGTTCTTCTCTCTTTGCTGTGGGGGCCAAATTTCTCTCATACTTGAGCCAGGAAGCACAGCCAAGGTTTGAGTGTCATTCCCATGACCTGCCAACTCTCAATTTTTTCCAAGGTTGCCTTCCTGACCCTTGGGGGATCTTTTTTGGGAGTTAAATGGCCAAATGTTAAATTTTACTACCTGCAGCTGGTGGGCGTATTCATAATGATAAACCAAATGTCTCTTCACTTTTCTGAACATTTAAAGAATAATCCTCTGTCTTCCTTTTGTGCTTTCCTTTCTTCTGTGAAAGTAAAGACGGAGCTTGTCAAGAGGAATAGGCAGCCGCTTCAAAAGCTGAGACACCCTGGGCCTTCAGGAACATGAGCTTTGCCTACTAGGAACTCACATTGTCTTATGAATTCTGATAAGGCCTTTGAATTTGAAAAACCTGGGAACCAAGTTCCTCTTTTTTTTTTTTTTTAACTTAAAAGAAACTTGTTATTTTTTAGTTTTTGACACTCTACAATTCACAAACTTCTATAGTTTGTCACTGCAGCCAGCTCACCTACATAGGGCCATGGTAGATAGGTTTTGAGATAAACTGAGGCTGGATTTTTCAGAGATCTGTTTTCTCCCATTCAGAAAAGATGTACACCCTTGACCTTGAGTTGTCTGAAACTGTGAATAAAATGCAGCTGTTCTCAAATATTTCCTAGTGCCATCCCTTCATGAGTGTGAAGAGTTTTCTGACATTAAAACAAACAAAAAGTAAGATACAGCATTTGGGTGCTTAGAAGAGTCCCAACATTTAAAGACTTGAAAATAAAAATGGAGTACATTGAGAAAGTCTTAAAAGAAAAATGATATTCATTTATATCCTCTTTTAAATCTCCTACTCTCATTCATCAGGTTATGGTGACTGATGGACGATCATGTCTTTTCTGTCCAATTTAATCTAAAAGCCATTCCAGATGGCAACTTATGCATTTTAGACTTTAAAGCAACTCATGATTAAACATACAATTGGTCATTTGTGCCATGGGAACTGTAATCCTATGAATCAAATAATGCGTTCATTCTTTTACCTTTCTTCCTTCTGCAAGCAATTCTTGAGGCCCTAGTATAAGGACACATAATAAACCTGAGGATTTGGACAAGGCATGAAGAACCTCAATATAAGTTTATATGGGAAACTGTGGAGCCCTATGACATTGCCGTGAACCTCTCTTTAAGGCAAAGGAATTAGAACTGGATTTCTAGTGGCCCACAACTCCTTCCTTGAGGAGAGCCATCAAGCAGGTGAGAAGACATCCTGTCTTTGAATGGTAAGTCAGCTGCTATGATAGGGCCTCTGTTGCAGGCAGCAATTACTGTTCTGTCCTCTGCCACTCATATTCCAAAACAACTTATTATTTTTTTTAAGTAATTAAAAGTTTCAAACAAGAAGAGGAGCATGGGTAGATTTGGTCATGGCTTGACACCAAATAATGTGAAGAATAGAGGATTTTAAAAAATGAGAGAATGGGCCGGGCACGGTGGCTCATGCCTATAATCCCAGCACTTAGGGAGGCCGGGGTGGGCGGATCACAAGGTCAGGAGATTGAGACCATCCTGGCTAACACGGTGAAATCCCATCTCTACTAAAAATACAAAAAATTAGCTGGGCATGGTGGCAGGCGCCTGTAGTCCCAGCTACTCGGGAGGCTGAGGCAGGAGAATGGCGTGAACCCGGGAGGCGGAGCTTGCAGTGAGCCGAGATCGCGCCACTGCAGTCCAAGCCTGGGCGACAAAGCGAGACTGCGTCTCAAAAAAAAAAAAAGGAGAGAATGAAGAAATAGCAAATAGCAAGTGAGATGTGTTTTAAAGTTTTGTAAAATGAAAGCATTTGAATATGATTTCATATTATCAGAAACAAGGAGTCAGAGTTAAAAAATTGGCTTGATCTCTCCCCCTGTAGAAAGGAAAGGAATGAACTCTGCTGGTCACGGAATAATAACCTGTGACTTAGTTGTCCCTGTTAGTTTAAAATAAGTGTGGCTTTTCTTGACAACCGAAGAAAAAGAAAAGAATAGGATAACAGTATTATTTGCTTCATTTCTCTATGTGTCCTAAAACGTAATCCCATGAGGTTAAAAACATTAGAGAAAAGTCTTATACAAATGGTGCTGTCAGAACAAATTTTGGCAGATCCTAAAGTACAGTATTTTCAAAGAAAAAAAGTGTTAGATTTTTTAGCTCAGAAGAAAGAACTACGAAAAAGTTGATAATGAAAATAGTATTAATCTCCATTTATAAGGGGAATATTTAATGTGTGTGCATGTGTATATATGCGTGTGTGTGTATGTATGTGTATATATATATATATATATATGCAACATGCAAATGTGTAATAGGTAAGGACTATCCCAGCTTCTTTTCCAATTTCTGGACCCGTCTAGCAACAGAAAGTAGTGATATTGACCATCAACGAGGAGAACAACGTCGGTAGGGCTTATTTTTTATGTTAAGAAAAATTAGGCTCTAAAAAATGTGAAGGCTTTATATGAACACTGAAAAAACCAAGACTGTAGTTTGCAAAAGTGAAATGGCTGGTTTTATGCTTTTAATGAAGTTTGGAGGCAAACAGTTTATAACCCTGGAAATATTTAATTTGGGAAGGTTTATGTTAAGATAATAAAATAATTAACTTTTTCTCATTAGAAGCATGCAGAGCAATAGAGTTACGTGTTCTGGAAAATTACATTTCTGCTCTCTCACTGACTTAACGTGTGGATTGATGCAGATCAGATAACTAACTGACAGGCACTTTGCAAGTTTACCTTGTTTTAACTAATTGCCAGTTCAGAGTCACTGGAGATTCCATTTTAAATTAATGGCTGTGAGGTATTAAATGCAAACATGTATCTATTGAGAAATTAGAAAGAGAATAAGAAAGTAAATTCTGTTTCATGACAGTGCTCTCAGTTCTTGATTGCCTGATACATTAAAACAGTGGGCGGCAAACTATGGTCCTTACATAAAATCTGGCCCACCGCTTGTTTTTTATAAATAAAATTTTATTGGAACATAGCCATGCCCATTTGTTAAAGTGTTATCTGTGCTGCTCTCTTATTATTATAAAAGGGAAGAGTTGAATAGTTTGAACAGACACCATAGACCTGCAAAGCCTAAATTATTTATTATCTAGCCCTTCACAGAAAATGTTTGCTAGCCCCTACATTAAAAGGTACCTACTGCACGATAATATTCTGTGGTGGTTCTTAGGCCAAACCTAGTTTTAGCTAGAGGGTGGTCTTCGTTTTTTTATTGCCTCCCAACCCAAAGTACACATGTTTAGCAAATAAAACACAACTTTGGCATTTTATTTCAGTCCCTTATTCTAGTCACTGTGACTCCTAGCACATCTCTTTGGACACAGCCTGCATGAGTTGATGAAATTCAGGATTAATTTTGGGAACTGATGAAACATGGCTTCATTTGGCATTCCTATGCTTCACGATTCATGCTTTCTTTGCCACTGGACTTTATTTAGATTATTTTCTTGGCTCATAATAGCTACAGGGAATTTATAGGAAGATTACATCGTCCGTTCTCTCTTATACCAAAATATTGTTAATGTGGTGTGAAAAGAGGAAAATAAATGTTAATTTATTCTTAAAACTAGAATCTTTGTATGGCCAGTTTCCTCTCTGGATAAAGGAGAGGACTGTCCTAGCTGGCCCCTAAGGTCACTGTATGGTCCTCAAATTTTGAAATTAAGAGGACCGCGGCTGAGAGGGAGTCCTCTTTCAGCAAGAAAAGTACAGAATTCTATCCTAATGAATTAGTAGAGTGGCTTATTTAGTTTTTCACAATGATTTTCATCTTATTTCCAAACAAATTATATTTTTATTTGGTTGATGCACTCTCTTTAAGTTAAACATCTAATTATTTTGGTTTCATATCACTCTGGTTTCTTTGCTCCACCACCATATGCAAAATACCTAATTCTGGAAGAGTTTTAGTGCGCCTGAGTTCTTAGAGTTTCTCCTTTCACTGTTTAATCTCTGACTCATTATACAACAGACACTTTATAGAAAATCTAAAATTAATCAGGACAGTAAATATACAAGAAGCCTATTTTTATTTTCTGAAGAATAAGTAGAGTTCTAGATTTTTCAGGGGAAAATGGAGAACACCTTACTTTTTAAATCAACTCAATAGCTAACTTCGACTACAAAGAGGAAATAAATGACTGAAAGAAGCAGAGATGACTTGCATTCTGGGAGAAATGAGCAATGCCATCTAAGAGTCCTTCAGGGAACCTCAGGATTCATTTATTTTATTCTTACAGCAAACAGTGAATATTACTAAGCTGGAGACTATGCTAAGTGTTGAAAATAAAAGATGAAATGCATCAGATCTGTTCTCAACAAGCTCACAGTTTCATGGGAAGACATGCATTCCAGGCTGAGAAACTGACAAAGTGATAAGATGGATGCATTTGGAGAATGAATGTGGGGTGGAAATAGGAGAGGAGACTTGGAAGAGTAGGCAGAGGCTAGATCTTGAAGGAATAGATCAAAGCAATTATTGTATGTAGAAAACAGTGGGTTTTTAAGAGTTATGGATCAAATTGAGGGTGAATAGTCAGGAAGACAATATTTAAATAAAGTGTCTGACTGGAGAAAGAAAAATTATACTTATAATCTCTTAACGCATTTTTGCTTTAAATATTTATAGTGCCTGAGTAAACTGTACAATTTGTATGAAGTTGTCTTTATGACAATGGCCCAACACAGAGGAAAGAAATATGGACACCTTGTGTATACTTACTTGTGGGTCTTCTCTTACCAGAGTCTAAATTTCTTCCTGAGAGTCTTTAGTCCTCTCTTTCACAGATTAAATTCATCATACAGGAGCATGACTTTAGTCCAGTGGTTCTTGACTTGGGCTAATTTTACCTTCACTTTTCTGGGGACACACTTAGTAGAGTGCAAAGACATTTTTGGTTGTCATGCTGTGGTGCAGGGGATGTGTAGAGGAAAAGAGTGGTACTGTCACCCAGTGGGTAAAGCCCAGGGAAGCTGCTTAGCATCTTACAATGCACAGGACAGTTGCCCTTAGCCAAGAATTACTTGACTCAAAATGATAATAGTGCCAAGACTGAGAAATTCTACTTTAGAATTGTAACTTCTGACTCCATCCTGTTAGCTTTCCTGTGGATATGGCCCAGGAAATATGAACAATGGTGAAGGCTTACAGAGATATGCAGGGCATTTTATAAGATTATATGAAACTGTAATTCTTTAATAGTACAAACTTAATATAGGGCATGTGGTTTAACTCTTCAGTCCCCAGTGGCCTAAAGAAGTGGACCCTGCCTGTCTCCCAAGTCTAACTTGTATTCCATTATGATCAGGCAGGTGTGGGGTCTTTTGTTACAGACTTTCATTCATGATTCAACTGGGCCAGTTTTCACTAACAATGTAGTCTCTGGAGAAAAACTCCACTTAACTCAGGAAACATCCATGTTTGGTTGTGAGGTACTTCCCCAATTAAAAAAAAAAATTCACAGGGTCTCTTCTATGCCACATGGCGAGTCTCCCAAATTAGCCCTGCATCTTTGTGCTCATGGTATTTTTATGAAAAGATTTCCCCAGATTTCCTCTCCACAATGTGGAGAAGAAATGGTGCTGACATACATAGAAATTGGAGAATGTTATTTTTAATGCCCAGAAAAGGAAGAATTGCTGGTATTCTATTTACGTATGTACTTCATGCAATTAATTGCATTTCTGGTTTGCCTCCAGTCAGAATGGAGAAACGCTGGGCTGTTATTAAGAATGAAGTAATGAAGACAATGGCGTGATCCTTCATGCAGGACTCACAGGGAAAGCAGTATGAGGGGTGTGAATCAGTCTTCCCAAATTAGACAAATGGCAGTGGCAAAGCTGAATCCTGCTACTGTCTACTACCCCACAAAATTAAAAAAAAATTAAAAAAATCTCATAAATTTTGAGGTAAAAGTTACATTCAGCCCTCCATCTACTAAATAAATGCAAATATATCTTTAGAAGCATTTTTCTTATATCTCTGCATTTTTGCACTCCTTATAAATGCATTAAAATCATTTTCCCTCACGAAAGAGGCCAGTTCTTAATTTTGGAACCCTGTGGGTGGAACCAATGGTAACCTCCCAGGAGAATGACATTTTTTTGCCAACAGGAGACTTTCTGAGATGAGCACACCCCGGGGCGCACTCTCTTATCTGGTTGAAACTCTGCAGAAGACAGCCGTCTGCTACCCTCATCCTCTGTCTCATTTGCTGTTTTTGTTGTTCTTTTTCTCTTCTTCTTGGAGAGAATAGTAAGTGAATGATTCATAATTTATTTCTCTGCCTCACAGGGCATTTTAAAAGCAATGACATCATATCTGTTTTCTTCCCATGTAGTCCAGACTGTTACAGACTACCAGAATCTAAGAAGAAAAGATCCTCAGGACTCAACTTGTCCAACACTTCTCACTTTGCATATGAGGAAATCAAGGCTCAGGGGGCAATGCCATTTGTTCAGGGCAGCAGAATAACAGGCACTAGGGGAATTACATGCAGACACATTTGGTACCTCAGTGTTCTTCCAGTGCAGCCCCTGGTTCCTATGCCTTGGTGGCAGCATGGCCAGATAGCAAATAAAAACACATGCCATGCTTGGGCATACTCATTCTAAAAAAGGATTCACTGCTTTTCAAAAATGCAAATTTAGCTGGGTATCCTGTATTTTATCTGACGAAACTGCCTGAGAATGTGGGACCTTGTGCTTTTCATTAACTGGAGCATTTGATCACACACATGCCCTTGACTATGGCAAAAGCCTAAAATTTTCTCTTTATATCTGCGGGATTTTGTTGTTGTTTTGCTTTGATCCCAAAGCTTGAGCATTAGAAATAGGGCAAAAGTTGCAAAAATAATTGAGGGTGTGCAGGAATAGGTTTTCAATTAGACACATTGCATTGAGCTGATGAATCCTCTCAATGAATTACCATTGTATGATTATACTATGTGGTATGTCTCCACAGGCATCCTAAGATATTCTGAATTGTTTGAGGAATTGTAAAACAGTTATTTCTGCATCATTGAAAAATTTGTAACTCTTCTGTAAAGAACATTAATAATTACTTAATAATGTAAAAGCTATAAAAAGAAAAATTAGTTAAACCCTCAAGTAATTTACAGTTCATTCATTTATGTTTTCACTTATTCTATAGTCATTTATTCTTTTTTCAACTCCATGTTTATCAAGATAAATATGATATTTTGCCTCTACTGTAAGAAAACTTGCATTCTCAAATTGTTGGAACAGGTCTAATGTGGACGCAGCTTTTGTTAATCTCCAGTGCTTCTAGATTAATCAAATGTCTGTCCAGAAAAAAAATGATTTACTTCCTCTGTAGCCAAGTGGATGCAAATGTTCCATACATCAAAACCTGGTTTATGTTTTTAACACCTTAGGTAACGTCTCCAAATTCAAGAGAGTCCAGGCCTAGGAAACAGGAAATGAATCTGTTTGTTGCATTTTGCTTTTGTTAGTTGCATCATGTGGTTAAGACCACAAACTATGGAGCCAGACTGGTAGCTATGATCTTGGGTACCTTACTTAGTTTCCGTGTCTCTTTTCTCATTTGTAAAGTGGAGATAATTAAAGTTTCTCCCTTATACCACTCTTGTGAGGTTGGAATGAGTTGCTACACTAAAGTTAGCTCTATGCAAGGTTCCTACTCAGCTTGATGTAATCATTAGCTATTAGTATTATTTTGTCTCCTCGCTCCTGTTTGCATATCTTACCACCTAGGCTTTTAGATTATCTTTCTTTCCTCTTTCACTTTCAAGGTTTTCTGTGGTCCCAACACTCTCTTTGACGTTGAATGCTGACTTAAATCCGACAATCATGAATCAACTTTAGCTGATTTTTGAACAGGGGACGTAAGCCCAGGCTCAATTCCCAGGATCCTTATTCCTTGCTTATATAAGAAAGGCATTTAGAAAAGTTAACTCCTGGCCAGGCACAGTGGCTCATGCCTGTAATCCCGGCACTTTGGGAGGCCAAGGCAGGCAGATCATGAGGTCAGGAGAGCGAGACCATCCTGGCCAACATGGTGAAATCCCATCTCTACTAAAAACACAAAAAAATTAGCCAGGCGTGGTAGCACGCACCTGTAGTCCCAGCTACTCAGGAGGCTGAGGCAGGAGAATCGCTTGAACCCAGGAGGTGGAAGTTGCAGTGAGCCGAGATCATGCCACTGCACTCCAGCCTGGGCGACAAAGCAAGACTCCATCTCAAAAAAAAAAAAAAAAAAGTTAACTCCTGTCTGTATTATTCACCACTGTGCCCCCAACTCCTATAAGAGTGGCTATGCATGACTGGAATATAACTCATATTTGCTGAATGAAGTAAGAAATATACACTTTTAAGTGCTTAAGATTGAGTCTGTATTTTTCATAGACCAGAAGAAGCTATTACAGCTAATTACATAGATATCATTAAAGAAGAATCTTAGAGTAGGTAATCAAACTCCTTAAGATCCTGAATACAGCATATAAACATGGAAAGACACTTGGATCATTTTATTTTCCACTTCATAAAATTGTATGACATCGTTCAAGTGATGGGGTATCCCAAAGTCATTGAGATTCTCATTTCCCTTCGCTACAAGAAACAGGAACATTGAAAATAATGTTTTTCTTGTATAGGCATTATTGCTTATTTTCTAAAGGAAGCTTGGATTGAATCTTGAATTTTCCTTTCCTATTTATCTCATCAGATGCTGCCCTCCAGATCTCTTTGTTGGGCAATATCTCAAAGCTCTTTTTTTTTTCTATTAGGTCATTCGTGTTTTAAATTTATTTTTGTTTATCCTTTCAATGGCTTCTCTAGTTTAATTTAAAATCACAATTATAAAGCTAAAATGTTTTTGACAGAAGTTTCACAAAAAGGTTTTTGGCTTTATTTATTTATTTACTTTTTTGGTTTTTGTTAGAATAAAAAAAATAAGGTCAATGACAATGCACTCTGATAACATCTAAATAAGCTTCTCAAATCTTAGAATTACTGGTAGTTTCAAGTTAAAATTCAAAACTAGCCCCTGCTTTCTTCCGATTTTATCTTTCCCATTAGCCCCTGGGTAAGTAGAATGTATGCATGTTATAAAGGAATGTCAGGCAGGTACTTGAATTCATTGTCCAGCCGTGCAAGTGAAGATAAAGCAGTTTTATGTCCTCCTAGCTCCACATAGTTTTGGCATTTTAGTTGATCCTCCTGATCTAAACCTTGTGAGGCGCTATTATCATGCAATGGAAATAACAATGCATAGGTTAAGAATTCCGTGAGCAACTGAGAGCAATTTATCTTCTTTCCAAGACACCCAGAGGGCTATCACTATCATTCTTCAGGTCTATAGTATTATTCTCCATATATTCTTTGGTGGTGTTTGAACTCAGAACATCCTCTCTTTCTCCAACTCAGGATAGACGTAATGGCTGCTTATTGGTTATGCCCTAGAGCACTTATGAAGGCACTCACAAACATTGTAGCTCTCCCCTTCCAGGAACATGGTGGCCTTGTGTTTCCCCATCCCCTTTAAAGTTATATGTGACAGTGTGTCTTACCTTGGTCAATAATCTGAGATCTAGTTTGTTGTGAAGAATCCTTCAAAGTGAGGGCATGCTTCTTTACATTTTCTTTTCCCTCTCCTAGACTATTTTTCAATGTTCTAGAAAATGGCTGTTCTGTCAACCTAAATCCTGGAGTGAGATCAATGATGACATACAACAGAACTCCCTGCTAGTGATGATGGAAGATTAGCACAAAACGAACATTTGTTGGTTTATACTATTGAGGTTTGAGGATCATTTTGTAACCACAATATGATCTACCCTATTCTGACTGATATACTTCGTTATCATCCATCTGCCTTTTTCTTCTAGGTAATCCCTGATTATATTTGAGTCCATGTAATTTTCCATAAATTGACCTCTCCCACACTTCAAGGTTGGAGCATGTGACCAAAGCCAAACAAGTGACATATTTCATCCCCTATAGCAAGAATAACCCCTTCAGGGTTGAGCACGTGATATAAGGTTGTCTAGTCAAAATGCATCTCAGGAGATTCATAAAGATGGTTGTGATGCCGCTGCTTCCTCTGTTATTCAGTGTGAAAAATACCATGCATTTCTGGAGGTTTCTGTTTATCTTCCCAAAATATCAAAAGGACTACTACACTTTGGGGTAAAGTGCACTTTGTAAAAGGTGAAAAAGAAAAACAACAAACCAGGTCCTTAGAGACATCATGAGTCAAAGCTTGTCAGAAGTAAATTCTTCTGTTAATTATGTGTGTCAATAAATTACCTTCATTTAAAACTCTACTTTGAGCCCATTTTTCTGATGCCTAGAACTACGAAGATTTCAACTGACACAGTGCTTGAGTGTGAGCTCTTTGATATGGTAGGCTTGAAAGGTATATGTGGCCATTACCACTGACCTGAAAACACCCAGCCATGCTCTATTGTGGCTTCTGGGAAGAACCGATGGGTAAGGTGAAGTGAAATACAGCTGGAGAATAAATGGTCATTACGCCAGAGGCAACATGGTGTACCCGGAAGTTGTATGTTCAAATTCTGTGTCTATCATAAATAAAGCATGTTGTCCTAGCAAAGTTACTAGGGCTTTCAGAGTCTCAGCTCCCCCATCTGTACAATAGGGATAATTTGCTACAAGTAATAAATGAGATAACATATAAACTTCTAAGTATGCAGGATAAGTTGTTTTTTCTCATGAACTTTGAGATCTATCCAGACACAGTGGACACAGCGTAGTACTTCCCATTAACCTTAAAAGAGACTTGATTCTTCTCGGAAGCCAGATTGTTATACCCTTTCTATGCCAACAGAGTGAAGAAACTGTATTACTTGTACCTTAGAGCATATGTAAGGGAGACCCTGGTACCCTTATTACTTTGTACCTCAGAATAAGTTGCCCTAAATAAATAAAAGCCTTATTTCATGTATTTTATTTATTGGGGATAGAACATGTG
Source organism: Gorilla gorilla gorilla (assembly GCF_029281585.2). NCBI lineage: Eukaryota > Metazoa > Chordata > Mammalia > Primates > Hominidae > Gorilla > Gorilla gorilla. The sequence goes on from NC_086017.1 coordinate 15,900,678, forward strand.
TGTCAGGAAACAATTACAAATGCTGGAAAGACAGCGGAAGTCTAATTTTAAACACAGTATTTTAAAGAAAAAATCCTATTTAACTGCTCAGTCTTGTACATCAAAATCTTGATATTGTCTCTACCACTTTTTCACATTGACCAACTTGTCCAACCTTGTTCTGAAGGTCTAAGTATAAGGTAGAGAATGCCTAAAGCAATGGTGATTACAAGCATTTTATGAGCATTTCTTTCTAATTCTTTTATCTCCCTATACATTAGGAGGCTATTGCTGAGGAGTTCCAAGCAAATAAGACTTAGATTCTGATAATGTATACCTAAAAAAAGAGCTAAACTCATTCCATTGGAAATCAAAGCTGGAAAAAAATGTTTTTCCCACTGTGACCTCCACTGTAAAGTCTTTAATTGGGGGTGGGGGATGTAAGGGGAAGATAATTGTGTCATAATAGAGCATAACAATTCTACGCTCATTTTAATTAACTTTGCAGTCCCATAGGAGCTATTCAACTCCTCAGAGTCATCAGAAAATTCTTTAATATTTTAGTTCTGTTTCACAGTAACATGGAGATTGGTTTGCCTACCCCATGGGATCTGAGACATTATACACAAGAGACATAATACTATTAAAAATTAATCATTTTGAAACATAACACATTATTGGAAGCAGTGCTATTGTTCTGAAGATTTATTAACTGGTGGGTACGTAGTCATTTATGTGCAGAACCATACTGGTTTCTTATATTTTCTACTAGATATTTCTCATTGTTTTCTCAAAGTTATTATTAGCATGGCTAGAGCTGAATGAAGACTAATTTGAAATCATGGGATGAAGCATGTTGTCCGGACATTAGTGATCTCCCAAAGATGCATACGTTATGAAAATTTATGAATAAATGCACTGGTAGGGAGATTTGAGAATCTAATAGTAAAGAAACAAGATTAAGATTTGGAGCCTTGAGGCTAGAGAGATCTGTATTTGAATCCTGGGCATGCAACTTGAAGTCAGACGCTCTTGGGCAAGCCACACACGTCTCCAAGCTTTGGGTTAGAGTATGTTTTCCACGCTTCTCTTTCTGTGTCTAGAGTTCTCTCTTAGAAGAAGCTCCAGAGTCAGGGTCAGTACACTTTTTCTGTTAAGGGCTTCTGTATGGAAACCATAGAATCTCTATGGCAACTCTTCAATTCTTCTGTTGTAGTGCAAAAGCAGCCACAGACAATTGTAAACAAATAAGCATCGCCGAATTCCAATAATGCTTTATTTAGGAGAACTAAATCTTGAATTTCATATTTTTATGTGTCACAATGATATATCTCTTTTGATTTAAAAAAACTGTTAAAAATTGTAAAAGTATTCTTAGCTCGTGGGTCATAATAACAGCAGGTGGCAGCAGATTTATCCCACAGGCCAGAGTTGGCTGACGTCCGCTTTAGAAGATTTTAGACTCCCCTAGTAAAAAGAAGTCTTGGTCACCGACTTACTACATGGAGGAAAACTGGCCATGATAGAAACGTCTGCCTGGTTTTTCCATGAGAAATACATCTGTATTCTATGAAGCCCAAAGTCATGGGTTTTATTTGTTAGAGCTGCTAGGATTACCCTAACTAATACACTACCCCAGAAGAATCTGTGAGGACAAAAAGGGGATAATGCATAATGGTACTTAGCCCGGTGCCTAGCACATGGTAGAGATTATTTAAGGCAGAGTTCTTGGACATCTAGTGCAGGCTAAGTTCACATGAGGGCAATGGACCTGATGACTCTAAGAAGCCATGCCAAGTTTGAGAAGCTCATACCATGTTAACAGCAGATATGCACTAGAAATTCTCTCCATCTTGAGTTAGGAATGTCTTAGAGACCAGACATTGGTGACCATTTAAAACAAACTGCTTTCAAGGGTAACCTCATGATCCTGTAATTCTGGAATACAATGCAGCCAACAGATCAGTCAAGCTGTCTCTATTACATAGCTCACTGTTCCATCCTTTCCTGCCAAGTTTACTTTCAAGATGTGATTAAGGGGCATTCTATACATTGAAAGACATTCCTTCTCTGTGTAGAGCAGAAAACCAAAGAAAAACAGTAGTATTTTTCAATATGTCCCATGACCTGTTATAATATTATATTTTAAAAGGACTTAATTGTAAAAAATACATTAGACATCTTATTACTCTTTGCTTCACACACATTCTCACAGAGCTAACCGTTATCATCAAATGTTGTTTAATATCACAGGGTATTTGATACCTTGCTCCTGTCTCTCCTGACAGGGAGATTTTAAAGTCTTCAATCTTGTCCTCAAATTAATTCAACTAGTTGCCTCTGTACATTTTAATCTTATTCTTATAATTTATCATTTTCCTTAGATACAGAAATTAGTTATCTTCAAAATATATTTATGAAATGATAATCTGAAAATTGGTTGGTCAACTTTACCTATTATATCTATTTGGGCCTCTCTGCTGAGCTGATTTTAAAAACTCTGTATGAGTAAGTAACAAGCAAAAGCACTATAGTTAGAGTCAAATATTTGACCTTTTGGTCTTCTAAACCACACACTGGCTGTGTGGTTTAAGGATAGTTATGAACGTACTTAAGCTTCAATGGACTTATCTGTAATTTGGGGACAATAATACCTCTACCGCAGCTATACGGTGATGATGAAATGAAATTATGTTTGTGAATGTTCTTTGTAAACTGTAAATCACTGTAATTATGTGAGGATCTATTTTGCAGTAAGGACATTAGTGGTTTATAAAGTTTTCCTTAAAAAAGCCATATACCAACAGATGTTTTGTTTTCCAAGAACTATCTATCTGTCTCTCTCTTCCTCTGTCTCTCTCTATCTCCAGTCTCTCTCTCTGTCTCTTTCTCTCTCTCTCAGAGACACACACACACACACAGACACACAGACACACAGTCACACAGACACACACATACACACACATATAACACTATGATGCTGCTGCAATGGGAAAAACATTTTGTCCATTGCTGCAAAAGCAACTTCTGACTATATTTCCTCTTTTTCTGTGGGTGGAATGAGAAAAAAATCTGGATAGGATTTTGAAAATGAGAACAGCTGATGCAACGTTGGCATGCATTCATTGAAGTTTTTTCCCTTCTGTGCAAATCTGGAAATTTCAGTTTGCTAACAGACAAAATTTAGAGGGAAATAAAATAGCTTCCCCAATGGCTTCAGCAGTTATCAGTTTGAAACAATGTATCTGTGTGAAGATATGCAATAAGAAGCAGATTGGCCATTAGTTCTGGAGCTCTTTTGAGAGTTAAATGTTGACAAAATGACTCTTTTCTCATATTTTCCCTACACCTTCATTATCTCCACAATTCCTTCAGGCACTAACTATCTATTGGACCTCCTATTGGTGCTTTCACTGACAAAAGTAGTATTTGGTGATAATGAAATTATTAAATCATGAAAACTTTACATTCTTGTTGGTAATAAACCACTTCCTGTGGTTGGGTTGAGTGTGAAACAAGATCACCAAATTAAACCCAATGGAAGCTGGGCTATTACCTGTTTTTACCTCTAACACAAACACTCAAACACCTAACCAGGCAGATAGGTGACTTTCAAGGTAGCCTAGATTCTAAAGTTGCATGAATGGACACGAAACCCTCGTTTGCTCATGTCAAGCATGAGTCTTTTATTTGCGAGGCCCTGTTCCAGCTATCTTGAATCTCAGCTATAGCATCTGGGTCAGTTTCCTTAACAAAGGGCCTTCTAGGATCAGTTAGGGACTAGGGCTCCCATGGTGTTTTGGCTGCAGTTGATTTTTAATGATTCAGAAAGTTCATATTGTTTAAGTTGTCACTTGGCTTTAGCAGCTTTCTGCAGCTAATTAATGAAAGGTGTCCAAACCATGGCTGTCCTAGTCTCAAAGAAGCTACTACTTTATCCTGGTTGCTATTTTGAAAATTTGTGGATGTTTCTTTCTGGATTTTCATAGTAATCAGGTGGAGAAGCATTTAATGGATGGAGGCCAGGGATACCAGATGTTCTACAATAAATTATGCAATCAAGAATCAAAAAGAATTGTCCTCTATCTTGAATAACTGTTTTAATATCACCTGAACTACTCTGTCCATAATTATCTGAAATCAGAACTTAAGGCCATCATGCATATAAGCGGAAAATATTTTTTACTGGCTTCAAAATACACTGAATCTTCTAAAGATGAAACTAGTCTACCAACTGAGGGAAGATTGTATTTTGTTTTGTTTGGGAACTTTACCAAGAGTTGTTTGTCATTACAGAAAATCAGTTGCCAATGGCAATGAAGCTTGTAGATTTTAACTCATTAATACAACACCCTGGAGTCCGTCTGCATTTGTTACAGTCACACTCATGATGATTCTACATTTAGGACACACATTTGACTACTTCTTTGTGCCTTTAGTGTAGTTATGTCCACTTATTTACATATTGAAGTGCATATTATTTTATTATACATTGATGTTATTTTTTGCTTTGAGTACAGTTATGACATTATTTATTTGTTTTGAACTTATGTATATAGGGTAGAATATATTATCTATGAATCTCATTTTGAGTTAGTGAAGAAGCCTTATAAGAAATTTATTATCAGAGGGAGATATTGGAGCCAATAGATTGAGAATCACTGGGATTTGTTGTCATGGTTTTAAAATTCTCACATTTCAGAAAGAACCAATGGGACCCAAAAGATGTAACTATGACTTGAATCCATGGATATATGCATCTTATAAACCTTCAAACCAACCAATATCCTTTTTTTAATCATTGGTAAACACAGACTGGGTTTATGATATATTTACGGCTCAGGCACCTCAAAGAGATGTATTTTTTTCTCTCTGGCAAAGAACTGCTCTTTCGCAATAAATTACTTAATAATAAACTCCTTCTCAGCTTCTTCAAGATGGAAAGGACCATAGAGGTCATTTAAAACAAACTCTCTCCCAGGAGAAGACTGCCTTATGCAACTTCATCAACAAATCCAAAATGCTGTGGCTTTAATGTGTCCAAGGATGAAAAACTTACTACCATACAAGCCAATTTGTCTTTGATGTTGAATAAATTTTTTTGGAAAAGTTAAACTAAACTGTCTGTACTTAAATTCTATCCTCTAGTTTAAATTTAGTTCTCACTAGTAATACAGAACCAGATGTTTTTATTCCCCTGCATAACAGCCACCCACGAGTATGAAAGAGTGCTCACACAGTGAGGGAGGCAAGCCAGTGCTGCAGCCCAGTCAATGCATGAAAGCGTGAGCACTCTGTTGCTCATATCGAGAGCTCCACACTATGAATCTGGGTTGAGGCCACAGCCAAAGGCAAGAACATTGTTCTCTTAACTCTGACATCAATTGCTCCAGTAACTTCTCTCTTAACATTGCCATGGTTAACTCCACCTCCTCAAGGGTTAATGGAAATTTTGGACGAAGACGTTTCTCAAGAGGGAGGATCACCTGGGGAAAAGCATATTCACAGAGAAGTTGAACTGTCTGAGCCCTAACGTTTTGTACATGAGTTCCTTGTGCTTTCTATAAAAGCTACAAAGTGTAGGCTCAATACTGTCTGCCTTGGATATCTTTGGAGCTCATGGACCTTACTATGGAAGGAAAATAAAATGTTTTCTCTTTCTTTGGTCATCTTTCCTATTATCCAAGAATGCAAACATTACCTAATCCAATATTTTCTTTTCCCGAATTATCCAACTCATACCCTTCTGAGAACTGCTGAACCCCCTGGGTCTCCTGCCTGAAATGCTTTTCACTCACACCCATCCCATTGCATGTTAGAAGACGGAGGTCTTCTCATTCAGGTGTCAGCTCCTCAGCAATATCTTCCTTAACAAAGGCAGATTTCACCCAAAGCCAGTCCTTTTGCATTATATTGGCTATTTTACTTAACAAGGTATGGTTGAAGTTTAATAATCTGTCTTACCTGTTTATTTCCTTTTCTTACTAACATGTAAGTTCCATGGAATTATGAATCCCATTGGCCTTTTTGCTTCCATACGTTCAGGGCTTTAAGCAATGCCCGGCATGTGGTGCATGCTCAATGAACATTTGCTGGGTAAATGGGTAAGTAAAGACACAGAACAGAGCTCTTTGTGTAGCACTTTGAGGTGGCTTGTTGAGTTTTGAATCAGGGTCCAATTTGTTTTCTTCTAGCTATGCTGATTCTTTAATCTTTTCTCCAGGTTATATACACCTAGGGCCTTTCACGACATACTTCCAATCTCCCATGACTGGAAATGCTCTACTTTCAAATTTTCATGCTTGAAATGTGACTTCTAGTATGGAACACAATTTGCCTTTAGTTCAGAATATGGTTATGCGGACGCTGTGCTTCAGGCTTAGTGGTCCAAAGGTTTATGGAAGATGTGGAACTTTCTAGTTTTATCCTTAACAATTTTTAAGCTCTGAAAAAATACTGGTTGAGTCTAGCCTTAGGCTTTCTTATGATTTTTTTTATTATTATACTTTAACTTTTAGGGTACATGTGTACAACGTGCAGGTTTGTTACATATGTATACATGTGCCATGTTGTTGTGCTGCACCCATTAACTCGTCATTTAGCATTAGGTATATCTCCTAATGCTATCCCTCCCCCCTCCCCCCACCCACAACAGTCCCCAGTGTGTGATGTTCCCCTTCCTGTGTCCATGTGTTCTCATTGTTCAATTCCCACCTATGAGTGAGAACATGTGGTGTTTGGTTTTTTGTCCTTGCGATAGTTTGCTGAGAATGATGGTTTCCAGCTTCATCCATGTCCCTACAAAGGACATGAACTCATCATTTTTTATGGCTGCATAGTATTCCATGGTGTATATGTGCCACATTTTCTTAATACAGCCTATCATTGTTGGACATTTGAGTTGCTTCCAAGTCTTTGCTATTGTGAATAGTGCCGCAATAAACAGACGTGTGCATGTGTCTTTATAGCAGCATGATTTATAATTCTTTGGGTATATATCCAGTAATGGGATGGCTGGGTCAAATGGTATTTCTAGTTCTGGATCCCTGAGGAATCACCACACCGACTTCCACAATGGTTGAACTAGTTTACAGTCCCACCAACAGTGTAAAAATGTTCCTATTTCTCCACATCCACTCCAGCACCTGTTGTTTCCTGACTTTTTAATGATCACCATTCTAAGCACCTACATACATGTGCAGCAACAGAGAAATGACAACCTCTCCTGTCCCTGTCTGTCAGTCATAGCAAAGATGGAAGTTGAAGCTTCATGGTATCTCATTGTGAGATGGTATCTCATTGTGGTTTTGATTTGCATTTCTCTGATGGCCAGTGATGATGAGCATTTTTTTCATGTGTTTTTTGGCTGTATAAATGTCTTCTGTTGAGAAGTGTCTGTTCATGTCCTTCGCCCACTTTTTGATGGGGTTGTTTGTTTTTTTCTTGTAAATGTGTTTGAGTTCTTTGTAGATTCTGGATATTAGCCCTTTGTCAGATGAGTAGGTTGCAAAAATTTTCTCCCATTCTGTAGGTTGCCTGTTCACTCTGATGGTGGTTTCTTTTGCTGTGCAGAAGCTCTTTAGTTTCATTAGATCCCATTTGTGATTTTTATTTGGATTCGATTTCAATCATTTTAGTGTATTTGGATTTCTGGACTATGTCTCCCTGGGGACTTAAATTATTAGTTAGAGTTCATTTAAGTAAAATAATATCATTTACAAGTAAGATAGGTTATGCTGTTGGTTTTTGAGTGCATGTTAAGTTGAGAAATGTGATCACTGCTCAATTCACACCCTGCTAGACAAATCCTAGCAGAAGCTGAAAGGATAAAGTAGAGGTCTACCAAAAACATCCATGATTATTTTAATGCAATTGTAAACAATACTACTTTCTTATAAAATTAGTAATTCCAGACAAATGCCAGTACAATAGGTATAAAATGGGATGGCATTGGGAAAACTGGGGTGTATCATCACCCTACATACATGTGCAGCAACAGAGAAATGACAACCTCTCCTGTCCCTGTCTGTCAACCATAGCAAAGATGGAAGTTGAAGCGTCATCCTAAGCACTCAGTCATGTGATAATTTTCTCCTTTATCCTTCCGTTTGGATGCTCTTTTAAAAATACATTATTTGGCCAATAAATCAAAAGTTAAGGAGAATAAGTGCAAATTCACAGTATAACAAACTCCCAGCGACTTTTAATGAATCAGCAAATATACAGCATGCATGTCACTGGTTCCTGCTCCTACAGGTATGACAGACATCCCTAATTGATTCCTAATAGATCTTTGGGTTTCCAAGGCTTCATCTGATATTTCTTTTATGCATACTACTTACTTTTGTAATATATTTCTAAAAATGTTGCATAGATCACTTTTATGAAAACAAATCACACTTTAATTGCACAAACACTTCTCTATTTAAATGAATCCCACTGTGAATCCATTTGTACATATTCACCTATTAATTTTAGTACTATGTAACTATGTCTTAAAATGAATCTACTCTCCTAAGACATATTTATAAGTCATATGCCTCATCACTAATCACCCAAATAGAGGGGAGATCAAGAACGTCCTAAAATGACCAGAAAATCAATATATGCTCCTGCTAATGCCTCTGTATGTGACTTGATCATTACAAAAATCAAGCCCTGGCTAATATGTTTCTTGCCTGTGAATAAGTCAATATAATATTTCTGCAGGAATTTCTTTTCATGGGGCTTTCAACTCATTAAAATGACATTTGTCGAAGTTCATATATGTTAGTATTTGTATTTATTCCTTTAATGTGTGTTCATTTTGTTAGACCTGACCATTTAATGAGTTAGGATAACTTGGGGAGCGCTTACGAACAAAAGTTTAGATTGAAAACAGGTGTCTGTACTAACATCCCCTGATTTGTTGAGTGTGGATTTAGAAACTAACTGATATGCTTCCATTTAAGCTTATATGTAATTAGATTGACACTAGAAATTGCCATCCATGCACCACGTCTCAAAATTTATGTATTATAGATCAAATTGCTTACAATTTTAGAATACTTAGGACTAAGAATTTATTCAGCATTACTTTTTATGACAGGGATCTGTATAATCCTACAGATGGATTTGTCAAATTCCACAAATAGAAAACCTTTTTGTATCTGTCTCCTCTCACTACGATAAACCATTTTTATGAGTTTGACATTTGCTTTTAACTTTAATGACCTAGAAAAAAATGCTATCCTTTTTAGTTTGTCCTTTCCCTAGCACAAGTTTAAGCACATTTGAAGAGATTTTATTTGAAGAATTAGGCAGGTCTTTCCTAAAGTCATGTCTGTATTCTGGAAGAAGCACTTTTTATTGGTCACCTACTGTGTTCCAAGCAGCGCACTACAAGTTTTTATCTGACTTTATCACAATGAATAGTTATAACCCTATAAATCAGATTCTATTACTGTTCTCATTTTAGAGAAGCAGAAATTAAATATGTTAGCAATATGCTCAACATTTTATGGCACAGCTTATTAATGGCAAAATCATCCAAGTAGTATCTTTCATTGATCCTTACTGTATTAATCAGATTACAATTGATTACCATCTTTGTAAGTATAAAATACTAAGTAGAATGTGTGAACATAATGTAGATGAGCTTTGTCTTTCAGCTAGAACAATGTCAGCAAAGATATAATAATGGTGGCTTTTATTGGACTGTCTTAGCTAATATTGGACCCCTATTTCAGAAGGGAGCAGAGGATAATCAGTCTTAAAACATCTTTGCAATATGCATGGAAATTCTACTATTTTAAAATTTCAGTCAACAAACATTTTTTGAGAATTCATGAGGTGTTCAACACTATTCAGCACCAGGGATACGAAGGTTGAAAATATGAACACAGTTTGAAGGGCTCTACCATCTAACTAGAGAAAACAGAAAGTATGTAGACAATTACAGGAATGAAGATTATTAGAAACATTTTAGAAAGCAATTGATAATATTTTGTGATCACCAGTGAGGTGGAAGCTTTTTTGCTTAATTGTACCCTCAAATGTAGACAGTAACTCCATCTTAATGAGTCAGGAAATTAAGATTTAAGGGATTTTAAGCCTCATGCCTGAAGCTATTTTGCTGAGGAGTGGAATGGTGGTGGTGGTGGAAAGTGGGGATATGAATGAAAATCTATTTGATGATAAATATCGTGTTTTTCTCAACTCAATCAGCTAAAGTCTAGCTGATGATGTAAAGATGCAAGGTTTATTGACAATCAGTATCTTGTCCCAGGTAAATTTATCACACCCTTCCGGAAGCACTAATCTCATCAGGAATTAGACAAACAACTAGAAATAAAGTTGGGAGTTAGGGTTGTAGTTGAAGCGCTTCATGAGAAGGCCAGAGGAATAGGAAGGGGCATGAAGCATCTTGAAATTGATGCTAGATCACCTGGCAGGAAGGGAAGGTCAAATAAGGTGCTAAAAATGGGAGAGAAAATGTATTAACATAATTCTTTTTCTTTCTTTCTTTCTTTCTTTCTTTCTTTCTTTCTTTCTTTCTTTCTGTCTGTCTGTCTGTCTGTCTTTCTTTCTTTCTGTCTGTCTTTCTTTCCTCTTTCTTTCTTTCCTCTTTCTCTCTCTCTCCCTCCCTCCCTTTCTTTCTTTTCCTTCTTTCTTTCTTTGTTCTTTCTTTCCTTTCTTCTTTCTTTCTCTCTTTTTCTCTTTCTTTCTTTCCTTCTTTTCTTCTTTCTTTCCTTCTCATTTCCTTCCCCTTCCTTCCTTCCTTGTTTCCCTTTCTTTCTTCGTTCCTTTCTTCTTTCCTCCCTCCCACCCTTCCTTCTTCTCCCTCCTTTCTTCCCTTCCTTTTTTTCTCTTCCTCCTTCTCTTCCTTCCTCATTCCCTCCTTCTTTCCTTTTCCTTCCTTCCTTCCTCCCTTCCTCCCTCCCTCCCTTCTTTCCTTCCTTCCTTCTTTCCTTTCTTCCTCCCTCCCTTCCTCCTCTCCCTCCCTGCCTCCCTCCCTCCTTCCTTCCTTCCTTCCTTCTTTCCTTCCTTCCCCTCTCTCTTACTCTTTTTTTTATTATTATTTCTTTTTGGTAAGAACTCAAAAGAAAAGGGGAGGAAAAGGAAAACCAAAAGTAAAGGAAATATGGCCGAGCACAGTGGCTCACACCTGTAATGCCAACATTTTGGGAGGCTGAGGTGGACGGATCACTTGAGGCCAGGAGTTCGAGACTAGCCTGGCCAACATGGCGAAACCCTGTCTGTACTAAAAAAATACAAAAATTATCCAGGCATGGTGGCACATGCCTATAATCCCAGCTACTTAGGAGGCTGAGGCAGGAAAATCACTTGAACCTGGGAGGCAGAGGTCGCAATGAGCAGAGATCATGCCATTGCAATCCAGCCTGGGTAACACAGCAGACTATTTCAAAAAATAAATAAATAAAAAGTAAAGAAAATATAATTCAACCACCAAGCATAGGGTCCTAATATGTTTTCAAGCTACCTACTTTTCTTGCTTTCTTTCTATCTTGGGTATGAGTTAGCTTGTGCTGCGTAACAAACCAGCCCAACATGTAGTGTCTTAAAGCAACATTCATTATTTCTCGCAATTCTGTGGGTTATCTCAATACTTATTCTGGTCTGTGATGGCTTAACTGGGAATGGATGTTTTGAGGTGTGCACATTCACATGTTTCAGGCCTCATATGGGACATCTGTGCCTCTTTCCACTTGTTCTTTTATCTTTAAGAAGGCTATCCCACACTTATTCACACGCCAGTTGTATTCTAAGAGAACAAAGGCAGTAAATTAAAGGTGTTTTGAGGCTTAGGTTTAAACCTTAGATAGAGTCTCTTCTGATTCATTCTGTTATTCAAAGAGAGTCTCAAAGCCACCCATATTGAATGCATGATAGGCAAATAATATTAACTTCTTGACGGGAGGAAGTGCAATGAATCCATGGCCATTTTCAACATACCATATCTTTGTATGGAGAAGTGAAGTTCCCTGGTCTGTGATTAGCGATTACCAATGGCAAATGTCTCCTTGAATACATGGCTAATCTGTATCACTTGTCACTTCCAATAACTCTGTCACTAAAGAACCCCAGAAAGCAGTTTCCTGTGTAGAGCCTGGAACAGTTTTCTACAAAAGGAATAATATTTGTTACATTGTATTCTTAGAAACAGCCGCATTAAAGTTGAAAGTTCAAAGATGATTTTCACATTTTAACCAAGTTTTTAAAGTGTTTGACATTGAGGAAATGTTAGTGTTTCTGTCACAATATTTTTTGAATTATAGAACTGGGGCATGGATTCTGCATCAAATTTACATGAGATTTTCAAAGACGAATGCTGAACAGTTCAAGGAACGTTATCTTTTAAAAATTTCCAGAAGTTCACAACACTTAACAGTGAGAATTGAAAATAAGCGCAAGTTTGCTTTCCCAGATCACTGGAAATCCAAGAGCAAACATTATGAGACCCCCTAGGTCCAAGAAACTGCTAGCTGTGATTGCAAACTTGGTTGTTGCTTTTTCATATATTCTGATTTTTATGGCATGAGCCAACACTTACCCTGACTCACACAAGTTTGGTTGCCAAAAATGTCCCCTCAAGAGTATCTTATAATTTTCAACGTGATTATCTCAAAGGATGCTTATGTGTGTGGACAAACAGGAGTCTGCTCTGTGTTTTGACTCATGCTCCACTCCATGTTTCAAGTTGCCAAGGCTTTTAAAGAGAACTCATCACTTCTACCGGCCACCATGATACTGTCAACATGTCTACTAAGGGTATCATGTCCAGATGGTGCCCAAAATCCCAGGTCCATGGACATCAGAAGAGTGATGGATTTTATTCAGAGATGGAGAGATTGACCTCTATACCAACTGTGTAATATACTTTGCTATCTGGGTGTCAGAACAAGTCTGCCTATAAAATCCAAAGTCTTTCTTAATCAATTCTTTTAATTTCTTCATCTCTCTTCCCTTCTTCCTGCATCTTTGTAGCTTAAAGGTTCAGGGACCTGTTCACACAACAAATGATTGAATTGAGTGCCTGCTGTAGCAGGCAGACATGTAGGCACTGTCCTAGGTGCTACAGATAGCAGTGAACAGGAGAGGCCAAAGAAGCAGGGCCCTGCCCTCTTGGATATTAAACTTACCCATCTATTTACCTCTCTTCCCCTCTCTGTCCTAAGTTTGACTAAAACTTTCCTCTCCTTCTCTAGTTACCAAAGAAAGTCTCCTAAGGAAAGGAATAGATATAAAAAGATCCTGAGTAGTGCAATGGGTGGATGATTGGCATGATTGCAGTAGCAGTCTCTAGTTACACCTGCCAAAAATGCCCTGTTACATTTACAAGACCACATTCCAACAGATTTAGACAGGCTGTATTTAAGTCATGTCAAAGACACTGAAAATAAGAAAAATTCAGTTTGTTTTGCTTAAAATACTACAAGTACTTAGTTTAAATGTCTCACCTCTCACTTAATGTGGATGAATGTGTGGGACATTAAGTGGCTACAGGTTTGGTCACTTGATTGAGTTAACACAAGGAACTTGATGAAATACCAAACAAATGACTAAATTGTATTTTTCACTTTCCATTTGGGCATCACAGTCTTATTTTACGACTCAGGGAGTGAGCCTAACATAACTTCAACACAACCTACCTGTGTTATGCCTCAGAGAAAATTATATTCATTGAGTTATGTAGTATTTGGAGAAAAAGTTACTAGTTTGTGTGAATTTATATGAAGTCTTCTCAACACAGCAGTGCTCATACATATTTTAGGTAAGAAACAAAGACTATACTTTCAGGGATCATTTCTATAGTTCGTTAAGGTAAGAAACATGAGAAGGTTGACACATATGACTTGGAATTAAAGAGAAAATGAGGTGTTGTCCAAGATACTTCTTCTGAGATGGGAAATGGAAGATAAGTTCTTTTCTTCTGTGTTGACATATACAACTGGCTTCTCAACAGGAAGGGTAAAAATCTGCATTTTTATTCTTGTTAGTTACCATTTATTCTGTGCTTACCAAGTATCAGAATTTAATGTCTGGAAGTACATTACACACATCACATTCAATTCTAACAGTAAATGAAGACATAGATATTAATATTCTGTTTACTGTATGAGGAAACCAAGGCACAGATAGGTTAAGTGACTTGACAAAAATCGCACAGTTCCCAAGTTTTAGATCACAAAACACTTAGATTTCCAAGCTGCTGCATTTGACTAGTAGCCAACACTGCACTCTCAAATGTGTATGTTGAGAACTGAGCATAGCAACTTTTGCATCATCAAGGCTGATTGGGTCTTGACCTCTGCCTCCTGAGCTCCAGTTCCCTCATCTGCAAAATGAGAGCAATAATGCCTGTTTTGAAAATAAAGATGAAACCATGTATGAGGAAGAACAAACGCATTTTCCAGTGCCAGTCACAGGGCCTGAAAAATAGCATATTATCAACAGATGTTGTCTGTCTTAAACATTATATAGAGGAGCTATTTCACACCATCATTAGCTAAGTTTCTACGGGGTGTTGGATTAAAATTACATACATGACCTGAGCTTCGACATTTACATCTATGCCAGATCTGAAGTGTATGTTTTAAAAACCTGACATCAAGATTGGCAAGGAGCCAAAAATAAGCTACCACATCAAACTCAAAGGAAAATTTGAGGAGGGCCACTTCATGTAAAGGAGAAAAGTGACTTAATGATTAGCATGTATAAATAATATTTTATCTGCCCTTTAAAGAAGGATGTGTGTGTGTGTGTGTGTGCGTGCACGCGCGCACGCCTGTGTTTTGTCTATGGAAGAAATATTAACATATCTTTCAAATGCTTTGCCTTCCTCTTTCTCCCTCCCTTTCTTCCCCTTTCTTTCTCTTTCTTTCTTTCTTTCTTTCTTTCTTTCTTTCTTTCTTTCTTTCTTTCTTTCTTTCTTTCTCTGTCTCTCTTTCTCTCTCTCTCTCTCTGTCCTTCCTTCTTTCCTTCCTTCCTTCCTTCCTTCCTTCTGACAGTCTCACTCTGTCACCCAGGCTAGAGTGCAGTGGTCTTGACTCATGGCAACTTCTACCTCCTGACCTCAAGCAACCCTCCTACCTCAGCCTACTGAATAGCTGGGATTACAGGCACCTGCCACCATGCCTGGATAATTTTTTGTATGTTTTTGTAGAGATGGGGTTTTGTCATGTTGCCTAGGCTGGTCTCAAACTTCTGAGCTCAAGCAATCTGCCCACATTGGCTTCCCAAAGTGCTGGGATTACAGACATGAGCCACATACACTTCAGATCTGGCATAGACGTAAATGTCGAAGCTCAGGTCGCATCTCTAATTTTAACCCAACACCCCTTAGAAACTTAGCTAATGGTGGTGTGAAATAGTTCCTCTATATAATGTTTAAGACATGAGCCCAGCCTCAAATGCTTTTCTGTTTATGCTCATCTACTTGTGCCCCTACCATAGCATATTAGTATATCCAGCCAGTTTCATATTTTAGATCAAGTGGAATCTCCTTCATGTAAAAGTTATTATTACTTGGTTTTGTTCAAACTACTGGATAAGTCTGATATTTGTAACATAAATAGTTTGAATCACTATGTCACTATGACTATTATCAGAGTTAGTTCTCTCATAACAAATATTTGTTTTATAAATTGGAACACAGTATACTTAATTTGATTCATAACTGTGTCCTATGAGGACTGATAGAAGGTACCAGTGACATTTTGCCTGTAACAAGGAAGTCTTGGGGAACACAATGGTTTTGTGCAGACACTTGAAACATTGTCATGCTACAAAGGGAATTCAGTTTTGTATGGCCCCAAGGAGTAAACCTAGGATAACGGATGAAAGCCACAGGATGACAGATTTTAGTTGAGTATAAGGAAGAGTTTTCTAATAGTCTCAGGTGTCCAAAGATGCCTCAGGAAGCAGTAAATTAGCAATCTCCAATCTCTGGATCTGTTCAAGCAGAAGGGACTCTAGCAGCGAAAGGGATGTTGGCACTTCAATATTTTGGGACTTCTGAGGAATACTTGCCAAAGCCAAGTGCTGATGAAAAGCTTCTCCACGCTGCTCACATAGAAACACTTCATTACGGATCCTGAACACACCGAGACAGTAAAACTTGCTGCCCCTTTGCATGTTTCAGTTCCTATGAAATCACGGTAACTAATCCCAAGAAGTTGCTGATGGCTGGACCTGGCTAGTAAATCTTTTGTCCTAGAATATAAACCCTTTACTAGCCAAACTTTTTCAGCTTCCTTTGATGGTCCTTCCCAATTGATCTAATCTTTAAATAGAGTCAGGCTTTGTATAACAGCAGGGAAATATTCTGAGAAACATGTTGTTAGGTGGTTTTGTTGTGAAAGCATCATAGTTTGTACTTACGAAACCTAGATGGCATAGCCTACTACACATCTAGGCTTTTTGGGATACCCTATGGCTCCTAAGCTACACACCTGTAAGCTTGTAACTGTATTGGATACTGTAGGTAATTGTAACAAAATGGTGAATATTTATGTATCTAAACATAGATAAACATAGAAAAGGTATAGTAAAATTACAATATTCTAATTTTATGGGACCACCATCACATATACAGTCCCTCATTGACTGAAATGCATTTATACAGTGCCTAACTGTATTATTGTTCTTTAAAACCTGGCGTTGTCCTCCTTTCTCCATTCTACCCTATTACCCTTGATGAACTCATGACTTTAAATACTACCTATGCCTTGAAGACTTGGAAGTTTACACCTTCTGAATTAAAACCTATACATCCAACTGTGTGGTTAGTATCAATATTTGGACATTTTAGAGGCATTTCAAATATCACACATAAGAAATCTAATTTCTAGTTGCCTTCTAGTGGCATTGTTTCTCTTCCAGTTTTAGCCATCTCACAAAATGATATCATTAGGGTACCCATGAGAGTTCCTCTTGGCATTTCACTCTCACTTGTCCTCCTCACGTAGGCCGTACCTCCAGCACCTATCTCAAAAGCTCCCCCTTCTTTCTACTGCTCTTTCTAATATTTTCAGCTAGGCACCATTACTCCTGGCCTGGACCACTGTAACAGCATCTGACCTGGTTCCCCTGATTCTACTTTATCCCCGTCAATTCATTTTTTACAGTTGGAATGAGTATTTTTTTTTCTGTTTCTTTGTGCCTTATAAAAACAACAACAAAAAAACATTGATTTTTGAAATAATTATAGACCCACAAGATGTTGCAAAAATATTTCAGGAAGTAGTAATTCAAAGTAATATTTTCAAAGTGCACATCTAATTATGTTACTATCTTCCTTAAACACCTTTAGCAGTTTCCTAATTTTCTTAGGAAAGTAAACATTGCTATGAAAGCCTGTAAATCCCAGTATGATGTCTGCTTTTCTATTTCTTCAGTTTCCTTTTGGTCCTCCATCACTAATGGTGCTTCATTTATCCTGACTTTTTCTGTTTCTTGCCTATCAAGAACTTCTTCTAACCTAATGTTTTCTCTATATGTTTTGTTTTACTCTCACTTCAATGCTCAGTGTGAATGTCACATATTCAACTCATCATTCACTAATCCCACAATCTAAATTAGCTTCCTCTATTACACCCTCATGTTTATGTCTCATTTTTCTACATAGCATTTATAGACATTATCTGCATAATTACTTACCACCTGTCTCCCTAACTGTACTATAAGCAACCTTGCTCATTCTTCTAAGATCACAACTCTGCAAATATTAGGTTCTTTACGGGTTTTCAAGCAATGAAGTCTAGAGTGCTCACAGAAGAGAGTTCTGATTGACGCTTAGAATTTGTGAGCGGTTGAGAGCTCTCTAAGGAGCACCAAGTTAGACTTCGATTCAAATATTAGTTCTATCAATTACTTGATATATATCTTTAATCAGGTTACTTAAACATACTGAGTTCCATACTACATTATCCATAATAACATTACCATTTATGGATTCTTACGAAGATTAAATGAATAAAGGCATGAACATGCTTAGTATAGTACCACGGGCTACCTTGTCAAATCTGGGAAATAGTGGTTTCTAAACTTTGCATGTTAGGAAAATAAATCATTCATGGCCACAAACATACACAAACTCAACAACACAACATATACATGTTCACCAGAATACAATAATGTTTTGATTAACTCTTCAAATGATATCTTCCAGATTTTTACAAGCTCTGTACAAGCAGGAAGTGATGACCAAATTAGAGCTGTAAAACGTTTGACTGAGGGTTGAAGGCATAATCCAAGATGTACAGAGTCACTTCTATACAAGTGATTTTTTGTCAGACTTTTTCTATTGTTCATTTTCTTTCAGCTTTTTAAGGTTGGTTTTAATATACAAAACACAGTTTTAGGCCTTTTTTCCTCTTGCCTTCATCTGACTCTGACACACATGATAAACAACCATAAATTCTCTGGGGATAAGATTCTTTTCTATATTTTTAACCTAAACAAGATTGTGTCCTTTGAAAAAGAATCTTGGAAATAAAAACTTATGCAGACCCAATGTTAATTAAGCCTTGGAATACAGAGAACATAACAAAATATCCTAAGAGCCAATGAATATGGCTATGTCAACATATTGAAGCCAATTTTTATAATTGTCAATGAATTGATGTATCAGAGACATCTTTTAAAATGGCTATGGTGATGCAAATCAAAGCAAAATGTCAGATAAATGATTTCTGAAATTTCTTCCCTCCATAAAAGCAGAGAACACTGGCAAAACTTGTCAGAATCAACTTTTTCAGAATTCTGGAAATAAATCATAAACTTATAGCAATCCAAGAAGTGTTGTTTCAAGAAAAAATGGTTTTCTTAACCTCAAACAGAAGACTTTGTGACATTCTAACTTGCCTTATCTTCATCTTTTTTCCCCAGCTCTGCAATAGCCTTGTAAACTAACAGTCCATCATCATAGTGAAAGCCAGTATCCTCGAAGCCACTGGAGGGGGTGGAACTATATTGGAGCTACTTCAATACACAATCCGCAGAGAATTGTCATAATGTGACCTGTCTGAGAGTTCCCTGGAAGTCCCAATTCACAACACCACATTTATTTGACCTGACTTGGAACTTAACCAGTGCAAACAGCCCTTTCTCCAGAAGCATTTATCAAAAAAGCAAGCAGGGTCAATTGTTTAACCTTACGAATACCAGAGATGGTTGGTAACAGTTGAGACAACAACAGACTAATCAAAAAGCTGAAAGGAGAAAGATGGGCAATAAGAGATCCATAGGGGACTTTGAATAGCTCTGACATATTTTTGTGAATCTAGAAAGCTATGTGCATATGAAGGCCTTTGCACTTGCCTATGGCTGTGTGCATCCTGAAGATCTGGTAAGGTTCTAAGCTGTCACCTCTGGCCAACCACAAGATTCTGTACAAGCAGGAAGTGATGACCAAATCAGAGCTGTAAAACATTTGGCTGAGAGTTGAAGGCATAATCCAAGATGTACACAGTCACTTGGTAAAGATGAGGACAGTTAGAGTTGATAGACATCATTAGCTGACTAGTAAGTTAGACATAACAAAGAATACAGGCTTTACAAAATTAGTTCAGAAAAGCTACTAACCAAACAATACGATAATCGCAACAGACAGCAACAACAATAAATCCTGGGGAGGAGAAAAAATCTGATGCCTACATTTATAACTTTATATTATTTTAAATTATCAGGTTTAAAAATTATAAAACATGTAAACAGACAAGAAAATAAGGCCCATATTCAGGGAAAAGGGAGTCAGTTGAACCTGTACCAGAGGAAGCCCAAAGTTTTTACTTCCTAGACAAAGAATTTTAAATTAGTTATTTTCAAAAGGTTACAAAGAATAAAGAAAAAGATCAGAATGATATCTTACTAAAGGCTATACAAATAAAGAGATAAAGCCATTAATAGCTTTTTCATAGCTCTTAAAGTTGTTTTTAAAAGCATCAAATAGAAATTCTAGAGATGAGAAGTACAATAACTGAAATAAAAATTCATAGCAGATTTGAAGAGGCAGACGAATCAATGAACTTGAATGTATAAGATTATCTAGCATAAGAGACAGAAAGAAAAACATTTTAAAAAAATGAATGGTCTCGGAGACTTATGAGAGACCAAGTGTACCAACATACGCATAATATGAGATTCAGAGAAAAGGATAGAGAGAAAGAGGCAGAAAGACTGAGGAAGTCATGGCAGAAAAACTCCACAGCCCAAAGTTTATTAAAAACATTAATATGCACATCAAAGAAGCTCAATGAATTCCAAATAATATAAACTGAAAGAAATTCATACCAAGACACATCACAATCAAACTGTTGAAAGCCAGGATGGGGGTTGTGGGAGCAGAAAAAACAACACTTAGCCAAGAATTCTATATCCATCATAAATAGCAGAAAAATCAAGACATTTCTAAATACACAAAAACTAAGCAAATTTGTCACTACTCTATATGAAATACTAGGGGGATCTTTCAGGCTGAAATGAAAGGACACTAGGCAATAATTTGAATCCACATGAATAAATAAAAAGCACCAGTAAGGATAACAATGTACTTAAATATAAATAGACAACATAAACATATTTTGCAAATACTTTTATCTTGTATCTGTTTAAAGTCAATTGCATAAACAATAATTATAAATTTGTGTTGATGAACTTAAAAGGAATAGAAATTCAAGCCACCCAGATTGGAAAGGAAAAAGTAAGCCTATCTCTATTTGCAGATGACATGACCCTGTATATAGAAAATCATAAGGAATTAATTTAAAAACTATGAGAGTTAAGTTCAGCAAGGTTGCATGATAAAACAGTGAATATATAAAGATAATTTATATTCCTATGCACTATTGTGAAAATAAGGTTAATAAAATGATTAAATTTGTATCATGTAAAAAAGAATAATATATTCAATAATAAATTTAACAAAATAAATGTAAGACCTGTACATTATAAACTATTCCACTAAAAACATTAAAGAGGAGCTAAATAAATGAAAGATATTCCATGTTTATAAGTTAGAAGACTTAATATTGTTAAGATGGCAATACTTTCCAACTTTATCTAAAGACTCAATGCAATTTCTTGCAAAATCACAATTGCCTTTTAATAGAAATTGACAGGGTAATTCTAAAAATCACATGGAAATACAAAGAACACAGAATAGCCTAAACAATTTAGGGTAAAAAAACAAATTTGGATGATTAACTCTTCCCGATTTTTAAAATTTACTGCAAAGCTGCATAGGAATCAAGAGAGTGTGGTACTGGCACAGAAGAGACATTGATGGACTCTAAAGATGACTACAGAAACAAATTCACACGTTACGGCCAACTGATTTTCAAAAAGTTTTCCAATACAATTCAATAGTGCAAGAATAGTCTTTTAATCAAATTGTGCTAGAACAAATAGATACCTACATGGGAAAGGCTGAAGCTTGAACTCTACCTCGCACCATACACAAAGATTGACTCAAAATGGACCATAGACCTAACTATTAGAGCTAAAAGTATAAACACTTAGAAGAAAACAGAAATGTAAATCTTCATGACTTTGGCTTAGGCAATAGTTTCTTAGATATGACACCAAAATGCAAGCAATAAAATAAAAAATAGATTGAATTTCATCAAAATTGGGAACTTCTGTGCTTTATAGGACACTATAGTTAAAAAGACAACCCACAACATGGGAGAAAATATTTGCCATGCTTGACCTTTGAACAATGCAGGATTAGGGGTGCTGACTTACTGCACAGTCAAAAATCCACATGTAAGTTTTGGCTCCCTCAAAACTTAACTATTAATAGCCAACTATTGGCCAAAAGCCTCACTGATTATACAGTTAAGTGTATATTTTGTATGTTATATGTATTATATACTATATTCTTACAACAAAGTAGCTAGAGAAAAGAAAATGCTATTAAGAAAATCATAAGGAAGAGAAAATACATTTACTATTCATCAACTGTAAGTGGATTATCATAAAGGTCTTCATCCTTGTTGTCATCTTCAAGTTGAGCAGCCTGAGGAGGAGGAGGAAGCTGTCTCAGGGGTGGCAGAGGTGGTAGAAAATCTTTGTATAAGTGGATCCATGCAGTTCAAACTCCAGTTGTTTAAGGATCAACTGTAATATATCTGGTGAGGATCTAGTATCCAAAATGTATAGAGAACTCTTACAATTTAGCAACTAAAAGACAAATAACATCATTAAAAACTGGCCAAATATTTGAATAAACATTTCTTCACAGAAAGTACAAATAGCCAATAGCCACATAAAGAAATTCTTAACATTGTTAGTAATTAGAAACGTGTAAATAATGTAAATCAAAACACTGGGACGCCTTCCAACCCATGAGGATGGATACGACATAAAAGATAGATAATAATATGTGGTAGAGAAATCAGAACCTTCACATAATCCTGGTGCAAATGTAAAATGGTACAGCTGATTAAAAAAAAGTTTGCGGTCTTTCAATAAATCTAAAACATAGAGTTTTTATATGACACAAGATTCCAATCCTATTTATATACCATAGAGAGATCCAAATACATGTCTATACAAATATTTGTACACAAATGTTTGTAGTAGCATTGTTCCTAATAGCCAAAAAAATGAAAACAACCCAAATGTCCATCAACTGATGTATGAGGAAAGAAATGTGGTGTACACATACAGTAGAATATTATTCAGCCATAAAAATGAAGTACTGATTAATGTTACAACATGGATGAATCTTAAATTCATTTTGTTAAGTGAAAGAAGCCAGGCACAAAAGGCTACCTATTATACGATTTGATTTATATGAAATGTCCTGATTAGGCAAACCTATAGAGACACAAAGTAGGTTAGTATTTGTCAGAGGCTGAGAGATGGTCTGGGGAGTGACTGCTAATGGGTAGGGAGTTCCTTTACGGGTAATAAAAATATTCAGCAACATGTTGTCACTTTCAAAAGAGATTATGTGAGAGGACTACTGGTGAATAGCTTGTGCATACGCAAACCAGAATTTGGCAAGGGCCCTTAGCTAATATCTAACTCTGAAAGGATTGTGGCAGCTACACCAGGTAGATGATTCCCTTAAAGCCTATCCCGAGCCACTGTGTATGGACTGCCTGACTCACCAGTTCCCTCTCATTTTGAGCTCTTTAATTTTTTTCCTAGGAATTGGAAACTTGGAATTTGCTTGTTTGATAGTTTGGCTGTTTCCCTTGCTCAGCTAAATTTTGTACAGTATGTTCTGGATACTCTTTGAAGAGTAAGCAAATGGAAAAATAAACTATCCAATAAGTTTTAGCATCTCCAGGGAGAAACAAATAATTTAGCAAATATAACCAATGACTAAATTTCCTAAAACAAAATATGACGTATGTATCAGTCAGAATGTTTTAGGCTGCAAGTAACAAAACATCCTTGCTCAAATTGGTCTAGCAATAAATCAAGTTATTATGTCCAAACAGCAAAAATTTAAGAGGTAAGAGAGGTTCTAAGGATGACACCAATAGTGGTATAATGATATTAAGGACACAGGTTGTTCTGCTGTCTTCAGCTCAGGTTTTATCCTAAAGTTGGATCCTCTCATGGTTGCAAAACATCTGCCAATAGCATTTTTTCATTCATTCTAAGTCAATTTAAGTTGAATATCTGCCCCTTTCCTACCCAAATCAATAATAATTGCCAGAAAAACTCGTGGTAATTAATTTAGACTAATGTGGCTTTTCTCCTAGGACTGAGGTCACCTTATCCTGATCATGTTTTGTGTGTTTGTGTGTGTGTGTGTGTGTGTGTGTGTGCGTGTGTGTGTGTGCTTTTTTTTTTTTTAATCTGAAGGAGAAGAGGAAAGGTTTGGATAGGTGAGCAAAAGTTCTTGCCACATATAATTTGATTCTTTATCTAAAAATAGGGCCAAGGATTTAAAATATTGGTTGGTTAGGTTATGAGGTCTTTACATGTATTTGTAAGCAATAAAATTATTTTATTTAAGCTTAACCAAATTTTAGCTTAATATCAGATTTCAAGGCCAGGCAGAATCAGATCGAACCCAACCATGGGGACATTTCAGTGTATAGCTTGAGAGGAAGTATGACATGATCATCTGGCCTTGTTTTGAAATTTTAGAGGCCTGGGTAAAAATACGTTTGCACCCCTTATTATCTGCACATCTGTGGGCCAAGTACTTCAAACCTCAGTGTTAATATTAATAAGAATGGGAAAGCTGTGCCCAGTTTGTCAGGTTGATATTTGACAATTGTCAAGTTGATGACACATAAAAAGTTTTGCCGTTTTCACATCTAAGACTGACCTCAAATCATTCAGTGCAGGGATGTCTCCGGAATCCTGAGTTATGTGTTTGACAGGTAGCTGAGCCTCCTGGGCTTTGTGCAACTAACTTCGTGGGAAGCTCACTTATTAACTTATTAGAGCAGTGCTTTCAACTGGCTTCTTGAAAGCTCTTCCCAACATCCCCCAACAAAAATCCACCACAGGAATTAGGTTTTCTTTGTATCATAAAGGCATCAAAGTGTGGACTACATCACAAATCTCCAGCATTTGCTACAGTAATATCAGGGGAGTGCAGTGAAAGCCAGACTCCAGGTGAGAGGTGGACGTCATATGGGCATACCTGGCAAGCCTTGCACCTCAGATGTCAGTGGGAAGCAAAACGTGACCAGGTTTTGAATTATGGAACACATACTTAAAAGGAAATAATTTGCAACATGGATCCAGGGATCGAAACTCTTTATTTTTTCCCTTGATTATTCATTCAATTTAAAATAACAAAGAAGAATATGCTTTGTGTTATGTATCATAGAGTAAAATTTTCATGTTTTGCAAACTGTGTTAATTTCCCCCATTCTTTTGCAGTTTATTTTTTAGAAAATCAATTGGTTTGGGATATGTGTAGTGATATGAATGAAGTATTATTGTTTTGAAAAAATCTGTACTCTCAAATCGGTTTCTGAGACAAAAAACACATCCACACAAAAAAGTTGGCTTTATGTGGTGGCTTATCTGTTCTTTATTTATTTTGGAAACAGCCTTTTGAATTTAGTTCCAATAAAACTAGGTATTAGTCAGTAATTTCTTAAAACTGGTTTAATCTTCAGCCCAAGCAGCAATTTAAAAATCTCTCTAATCCACCACCACATCAAAGCTATTTTGTGGAAGTGGTTTGCGTTTACTGTGACACATTGAAAGTGTTCAGCCAGAGATGAAACTCCAAAAACATGTCATCCTGTAATTTAATGGAAAGAGATATTCAGGCAGGCATTGAAGAGCACAATCTCCTCCTGTTCCGTAAATCGAACCCTCTACCCAGCTAATTATAATGTAAAAACACATACAGAATTGAAGTCCATGGAAGCTGCTGCTTTCTATTTCCATTGTGCAAATGTATTTTTTGAAACATAGAATTGTTCCATCCTTGTCACCAGCAACATCTGTTATTGGTATTTAAATATTTATATTACCCTTTCCTCTGCGTCTTGCATAATAATATGTGTGATAATATTACATACTAATGATTTAATTTTATAGCTGCCTAACTCAGCTAAAATGACTCTTATAATTGGAAAAATGAAATATGCGTATAGAAATGTGTACATATACATGTATGTACACATAGACATACATATAAAATCTCACACATGAAAAATTAAGAAGGGATGTGAAATATGTAAGAAGAAATTGTAAATTTAAATAACAATGAATGCCTACTGGTACATACTAAAACACATGAAACTTGAAAACTTGCTAAATGAAAGACACCACTCACAGAGGACCACATTCTATGATTCCATTTATATAAAATATCCAGAATAGGCAAATACATAGAAACAGAAAATATATTACTTGTAGCTTAGAGCTGGGAGAACAGGGAAATGAGAGGATGATGACTAAGGAGTGTGGGATTTCTTTTTGGGAGTAATGAAAATATTCTAGATTTGATTGTGGTAAAGTTTGTACAGATCTGTGACTGTATTAAAAGCCATTGAATTATGCACTTTTAAGTGGATGAACTGTAACATATATAAATTGCATCCAAATGAAGCTCTTTAAAACAATGCCTAGCTCTATTACTTGAATTCCTTAGATTTCTGTTTACTAATGAGTTTTTCTCATTTTATGCAATAAACACGTGATTCACAGTTATTCTATTTTATGAATATCTTCTTGTGATATAATTCTGTACAGCTAAGTGAACATAAAAGCTGGGATCATTTAAGAATGTTTTAATCTCTGCAAGACTCCTAGCAGTAATTGGATTTCCATAAGAACCAACATACACACCCCACAGGCACACAGACCAACCACATTCCATAAAGGAGCAGTCAAAAACTCCTGTTAGCTAACCTCTGACTGTTGTGGAATTATTTAAATCACTGCAAAAAGTCTCTCTGAGAGGGGTTTCCTCTGTTGTAAATGTCATGGGGCATCACTGAAATGGGAGGAATTTATAAACACATGAAAACGCCGCAACACTGCCCACATAACACAAACAGTCTTTGGATGGTTTAGAGCCTGTGGTTTTGTTTTTTCTACTTTTAGACAAATTGTTTACATCAGAATTGAAATCGTTTGAAAATTACTATTTAATTTATTGCCTGTTTTTAGTTGGATGATTCATTGTCTAGGTTTTGCTCTTCTATCTCTCATTCAAAAGACTCTTCCCTCTTTGTTGAGGCTAAATCTGGCTGGGTTACAGTTAAACTTGTATATATAATACAGGTAACATAAGAGGCCTTTGCTAATGTCTGGTGCTTTCAAAGTGCTTTGACGTTTACAAAATTGCATTTTCTCCTCACAGATGGCCTGGAGTTGTTTCCCAAGAAAAGTGTGAGCAAGTTAGCTTGGCCTTCAGTTTTGTTTTGTTTTTGGTTTTTTTTTTTTTTCCATTTGAAAAGAATATATTGCAAATGCAAATGTCCACAGAAGTTAACAAATGACATCTATGTGTGAGTTGACTGGGGGAAAAGTATGGTGAATTGCAGGGTATTGGTCCGTTCTGAAAGAATGAAAGCCATGTGGAACCAGCCATATGCTACCATGGAAGATGTCACCTGAGTTTTTGAGTTTTCAAAAGAAGCTGAAAATTGAGATTTTAAAAATATGAATAATGGCAAACATTAAGAGCTAACCTATCTAAAACAGTGGCCTAGATTTTATAGTTTCAAATAATTTATAACCCATAGTTAGTAAAAAAAAAAAAAAAGTAAATGTTATCAATTTAGATAAAATATGTGAATACCTTTTTGAAAACTTGATTAACAGTAAATAGAAGACAAAGCTTTAAAAATTTAGTAGACATTAATTAAAATTAAAATTACTTAGAGCTTTAAAAAATTAAACCCTTTAAAGAAATTTTAAATGTATTTGAAGGCAGAAATTAATCATTTCTGTGGATGAGATTTCATCTTCACAGGTCAATGCTGTAAAGACTTCTCTAAAGACAGGCTCAGTGGCTAACCAGCAGGAGTTTCACCTTTGGTTATCATGCAGCTTCCAGAGGCATCCTCAAGCAACTTGGGAAATGTAAAAATCTGGTTCTTTCATTGTTGGCATGAGAAGAGGCGGATTCAAGGGAAAAAGAATATATCAGGAAAAAGTTTTTTTTTTTAAAAGCAACAGAATCTTTGCCATGGACTCTGAAGAAAAATGCCACAGGGGTTCTTTGGACTAATGACTCTACCTGAGCTTCTTGTTCAAGCAAAGGCAGGAAAATTTAATTAACAATTCCAAATCCATATTTCTTTGTAATCTAACACAGTAGATTAGAAAGCTGAGATTTAAGTCATATAGCTATTGAGTGGGAAAGCTAAGATTCAAACCTTAATTTTCTGCCCCCAGAACTGTTTTCTTCTCATCTTAAAATCTCAGCTGGTTGATCCATGAATATTGGCAGTTTAAAGCAGCAAATACAGAATTTGCTGTGAACTTGTCTTTCCATGTGATCCTAACCTCTCGGAACCTTACTTTCCTCTTTTATAAAATTCGGACTTTTGTATTGGATAATTTTAAGGGTTTCTCCCAGGCCTTCATCATAAAGGAATAATTATGCAAAGTACTGATACAAAAGAGTTAAATTTCAGAATGACTATTTCTTTTCATCACAGCTGGTTTAAATTGCCTTAAAGATTTAAGAAACACTTTGAAGTAATAAAGCAATTTAGACACCTTAAATCTACGTCTAGGTACTGAGGATGCACTTTCTGTGGGAAACTGAGCACTACAAAAATTCCTGAAAGAAGATTTTATCCAAGTTTATCTGACCTGGACAAGATAATGACATTTCAAGAGAATGCTGAATAACAATGTTTTGCTCTTGATGAATAGAGTTAATGCTTAGAGACAGATTAGTAATGTAAGCCACAGAGGTTGTGCAAAAGAAAATTTGCAAGGTTGGAGCCTGGAGATTCTATAATACGTTTGTTCCTGGCTCAAATTTTGTTGCTTTTGTGGGCTGATCCCTTCCAATGGAAGATCAGCTGCCGCAGTAACTTAAATGAACTTAGTTGAAGAACATCTCTGATTCCCAGTTGATGTGTGTACTGTGATTCAAAATTAAAAAGAAAACAAAGGAACATTTCTCCTTCAGAATTTCGTTACAAAACTTGATATAAAGAATTTTTGTAGTCATCAAATCCTAAGTGGTTTGTAAGAGAACTTGAAAAAGTTCTAATAGGAAAAATGGTGGCATCCAACTGGTTAAAAATGAAGAAGCTTTTGCTGTGTTCCCTTGCACTTTCAAGTTAAATACCACGATAAGGTATATTCCTTATGACTGCAAAGTTCAGATCAGTGATAAGTTATTTAAATATATGCAACAGCTTACTGAATGTTGAGCTTCATATTTTTAAAAATTTACATCAACTTACATTTTTCCCCTTACAGATTTTGTTTAATAGGTGGAATAGAATTCAACTCAATGCTTATCACTGTACATAAAGCAAGATTACATTTGCTCAAAGAGTCTGTTTATGGAAGATAGTCCAACCTCCCTTCACTAAACCCCAAAGAGAATGATGGGGCTAACCCGCCAGTGCCTTGTCCTTGGGGGCTAGCTCCATCATTCTCTCTAGTTTTACATCTAACACATCCCTAATATTTCCACTTGGGGAACTTAATTTTACTGGGTGCAAGGTATATAGGCAAACTCATCCATTAATTTTTTTGTCTATTTTTTTCATAAGTTTACAAACCTGAACTTAAAAAGAAGGGACGTTTTTTGCCATTATTAGCTGCCATGCAAAACCAAACCAGAAGTGTTCCCTTTTAACAATTCACTCCAATGACTACTGCAGCAGAGAAACCACTGTATAACTTGTCTCATTAACAGTCTGCATGGGCCTGGAGGGCTTGTACCATCGCTGCTCAAATCCTCAGCCTGTAATGGCTTTTTCTTCCATTCCCCAGTCCTGGAACTGTGTGATAACTTGCCCAGAAATTCTTCTTGTGGAATCTGTCTTTACATGGAAACGACTTGGCAATATTTG
This sequence comes from Gorilla gorilla gorilla, assembly GCF_029281585.2. NCBI lineage: Eukaryota > Metazoa > Chordata > Mammalia > Primates > Hominidae > Gorilla > Gorilla gorilla. The sequence goes on from NC_086017.1 coordinate 15,930,146, forward strand.
TACAGCAACTGGAAGAAAGGTCTTTGCTGAGATATACAAAGAGGCAGAATGTGTGTGGATCACCGATTAGACAAGGCAAATAGGAGCAGAATAGAAGAGGAATGGAATAGAACTCAAGGTAAGTCAAAGAAATTCATTTGACCTGTCTTTATACTCCAGTAGAAAATAGAAAATAGTGGGCAGATTGAGATTTCATGGTAAAATATAGAAAAAGAATCCTATTTAAATCGCAATTACAGCCGTGGCTGTTGACTTCCTGTGATGGCATTCACAAAATGTAAAATGCCCTCATGTTTCCATGCTGTGGTAAGTTTGATAGTTCTAATGTTTCCTGAATTCCTCATGGAAGTTTCCACAGAAACATAAGACACATTTTTAGTAGCAGGTGAATTAAAAATGCCCCATTTTTAATCAGTCGGTACCACAGAAAAAAAATGACAACATATTTACAAAAAGAAGTCTTTTAAAAAGAGTTTAGCATAAACATGAAATATGAAAAATTCCAATATTAGCAGAAGTAGTATTACTTGCAGACGTTACTGGAATTTATATTATTTAATATTTAACAAATCACATTCTTTTTAAATTTCTAGTCAGAAGTCCGATGCTAATTATTTCATTTTTTTGTCCTTTGTATTTTACAGAAGGGTAAATTCAGATTTGAGGAAGTGAGTCCACTCTTTCTTTTACACAACCACTTTTCTTTCTATCATGTTTGCTGAAAGTGTACGAATAACTCTGTAGAATGGGGAACTCAGTCAAATTTCATCTAATAAAGCTATTCGATACTAAGACTTAAACCAGAGCACACAAACAAAAATCTCTGAAGGAACGTGGAAATAAAAAAGGTTTTATTCAGAGCTAAGCCTTATGATTTTGGGAAGATTAAAAGATTGTTCTGAAACTTTTCTGTAACGGTACAGTAACTTTTCCCAGTACAGAAAACGTGATCAATCTTACAATGGGTAGTTTCCAGATATGTCACTATACCGAGTAAATCACATGATATCGCTGATTAGATTATCTAGAGGTGATCATATTATACTTACATAGTCAATAGGAATTCAAAGAATGATTGTCCTTCTAGAGATTGTTTAAAATTCCAACTATTTTCACAAAGTTATGGTCAGATAAATTTGTAATATGGGCATTTGAAGAAATTTAGTTTTTCCAGTTATTTCTAAGTGATTATTTTTGCACATATACTGTTAGAGTTCTTTCTAAATAAGTTGGATCTTTCAGAAACCAATAAGCAGTATTCTGGGAAGATGGAAACCACGGTGGCGTTGTTTGCTAAAAACTCTCTAAATCCTTATATTAAAACATACTTGACTGATAAATAACAAAACCAAAAGCCTCATAATATCATTTATAAATAAAACAAGTGAAAGGGTTTTCAAAACTTCCAAAATATTGTGGATAAAGGCAACTGTCAATATTCATAAAAACTTCATGGTAGTAAAATGTGGAGGAAAGTAATGGGGTGTCTGATGGAACCTGAGAATTCTGAAAACAGAGAAATCCAAAAAAGCCAGCTGGGACTCAGGCAGGCCAACATGTGCCTGAGTCAACAACAGCCGACACTGAGAGTTTTGGCATCTCCAGGAAAGGGTAAACAAAAGAGCCCACGAGTTCACAGCAGGCCATGGACTTTCAAAACTTACCTTTCAGCACTCCCTGCCAGGACAGGGCCTCAAATTGAAAAGAAACAGCTGGCTTGGAATCAATATTGAGCAGAACAAGGACAAAAAAAAAAGGATAAAGAAGGTCTAGATCAAAGTCCAGAGAAGAACACAGCCAGTGAGCGCTCATGTTTTTGAACACTGTGCACGTATCACAGAAGAGCAACCTCTGTGAAGTTAGAAGTGATCCAGCAATCCCTCTACTGGGCTTTTGTCTAAAGGAAAGGAAATCAGTATATCAAAAAGATACACCTCCATATTTATTACAGCAGTAGTCGCAATACCTCCATGTTTATTGCAGCAGTAGTCACAATAGCCAAGATATAGAATCAACTTAAGTATCTGACAACAGATGAATGGATAAAGAAAATGTGGTGTATATTAATATACACAATGGAATACTATTCAACCTTAAAAAATGCAATTCTGTCATTCACGGCAACATGAATACAACTGAGGGACATTATGTTAAATGAAACAAGTTAGGAACAGAGAGTTAAACCCTGGATGTTCTCACTCATATGTGGAAGCTAAAAAACACTGATCTCATAGAATAAATAAGTAGAACAGAGAATACTAGAGGCCGGAAGGGGGAAAGGGAAGGGGATTAGGGAGAGGTTTGCTAAAGAATTACAAAAGTACTAGACAGGAGAAATAAGTTCCAGGGTTCTATAGCACTGTAGGAGGACTATAGTTAACAATAATACATAGTTTCCAACAGCTAGGAGGAGAATATAGACTGTTCCCCACACAAAGAAATGATAAACATTTGAGATGATGGATATGCTAATTATCCTGGTTTGATCACTATACATTATATATACCACAACATCACTCTTATCCCAAAATATGTACAAGTTATTGTGTGTCGATTACCAAAAAAAATTTTTTAAATGATACTCTGAGATATGCCCCCTTCCAAAGGTTCAGGACAACTCATTCACATAAAAATATTTCACAGAATATTATTTTGAGGTCAAATGCCATACCAAGTTATCATAAGGAACAAAGATATTAAGATGTAAAATATCTTTCCTACAGATGATAAAACATACTGTGTCCAGAATTTATTCCTTCCGGTGGGTTCTTGGTCTCACTGACTTTAAGAATGAAGCTGAGGACCCTCGTGGTGAGTGTTACAGCTCTTAAAGATGGTGTGTCTGGAGTTTGTTCCTTCAGATGTTCAGATATGTCTGTAGTTTCTTCCTGCTGGTGGGTTCATGGTCTTGCTGACTTCAAGAATGAAGCCACAGACCTTCATGGTGAGTGTTACAGCTCTTAAAGGTGGTGTGGACCCAAAGAGTGAGCAGCAGCAAGATTCATTGTGAAGAGCAAAAGAACAAAGCTTCCGCAGTGTGGAAGGGGACTCAAGCGGGTTGCTGCTGCTGGCTTGGGTGGTCAGCTTTTATTCCCTTATTTGGCCCCTCCCACATCCTGCTGATTGGTCCATTTTACAGAGTGCTGATTGGTCCGTTTTACAGAGTAATGATTGGTGCATTTACAATCCTTTAGCTAGACACAGAGCGCTGATTGCTGTGTTTTTACAAAGTGCTGATTGATGCATTTACAATCCTTTAGCTAGACACAGAGCACTGACTGGTGCGTTTGCAGTCCTTTAGCTAGACACAGTGTGCTGATTGGTGCATTTTTACAGAGTGCTGATTGGTGCATTTACAATCCTTTAGCTAGACACAGAGCGCTGATTGGTGCATTTACAATCCTCTAGCTAGACAGAAAACTTCTCCAAGTCCCCACCCAACCCAGAAGCCCAGCTGGCTTCACCCGTCAATACCAGATATGCTTGTCCACCAGCAGATGATAAGTGGAGCATGATGTTTAATAATGAGTAAAAAGACATTAAGGAAATATATGATGTATGAATACATAATATAAATCACAGTTTTTCTACATTTTCCTGTTTGTTTAAAGTCATCAGTGAAGGAGCTGCATGTTCAGACTATATATATATATATATATATATATATGATATGATATATATGATATAACCACAAATGGATGAGGAAGAGATTGGAGGATGCAGATCCAAAATGTTCTGTTTTTTCTTAGGAATTTGATTGATGGCAGCACTATTAGTATATTATTCTGAAATGGTTCTGAGTATAATATAGAAAAAAGTAAATGAGTAATTATTAGATATTTTACTTCTACCATTGTCTGTGTCCAAGTAAACCATATTTCACATTGCAGATGTATAAAAAAGGAGACACAGATGTGAGATACAAGAGGCAGAGTTAAATCCTGTAGCCTTGTGTTTTAAATAGCAATATTAGACCTGGGCATGGTGGCTCACACCTGTAATCCCAACACTTCGGGAGGTTGATGGGGGAGAACAGCTTGAGGTCAGGAGTTCAAGGCTGGCCTGGGCAGCAGAGCAAGACTCTGTCTCTACAAAAAAATTTCAAAAATTAGCCAGGCACAGTGGCATGCACCGGTCGTCCTAGCTTCTTAGGAGGCTAAGTGGGTAGGACTGCTTGAGCCCAGGAGTTCAAGGCTGCAGGGAGCTATGACCAAGCCACTGCACTCCAGCTTATGTGACAGAAGGAGACCCTATCTCAACAAAAGAAGAAAATTGAAAAAATAAATAGAAATATTAAGTGAACTCAAGATGTATTTTAAATTTAATATTTGAGTATAGGTCATATATATCAATTATATATAGTTAAAGTATATTATAAGAGTACATATCTTTATCTTCCTATATAACACATACCTGTGTTATATAGGATATATATACTTCTGGTGGGTTCGTGGTCTCGCTGACTTCAAGAATGAAGCCACAGACCTTCGTGGCAAGTGGTACAGCTCTTAAAGGTGGTGCAGACCCAAAGAGTGAGCAGCAGCAAGATTCATTGTGAAGAGCAAAAGAACAGAGATTCTACAGTGTGGAAGGGGACTCGAGTGGGTTGCTGCTGCTGGCTTGGGTGGCAAGCTTTTATTCCCTTATTTGGCCCTGCCCACATCCTGCTGATTGGTCCATTTTACAGACTGCTGATTGGTCCATTTTACAGAGTGCTGACTGGTGCGTTTACAATCCTTTAGCTAGACACAGAGCGCTGATATATACACATATCACACATACACACATATATATACACACACACCACAGGTATGTATTATATAGGAAGATATTAGGAAAATGTATGTGTATGTATACGCACATAGACATATATATACATACACACACCACAGATATGTATTATATACAAAGATAAAGATATGTACTCTCTCTTTCTCTCTCTCTCTCTCTATACGCATATATATATCCTGAAAGAGTTCTGAAACCTCAACCAACCCAGTGACACTGAGCATCTTAAGAGTTCAGACTGTGGTTTTTTTTTTTTTTTTTTTTTGGATTTATTGATCATTCTTGGGTGTTTCTCGGAGAGGGGGATTTGGCAGGGTCATAGGACAATAGTGGAGGGAAGGTCAGCAGATAAACATGTGAACAAGGGTCTCTGGTTTTCCTAGGCAGAGGGCCCTGCCGCCTTCCACAGCGTTTGTGTCCCTGGGTACTTGAGATTAGGGAGTGGTGATGACTCTTAAGGAGCATGCTGCCTTCAAGCATCTGTTTAACAAAGCACACCCTGCACAGCCCTTAATCCATTTAACCCTGAGTGGACACAGCACATGTTTCAGAGAGCACGGGGTTGGGGGTAAGGTTATAGATTAACAGCATCCCAAGGCAGAAGAATTTTTCTTAGTACAGAACAAAATGGAGTCTCCTATGTCTACTTCTTTCTACACAGACACAGTAACAATCTGATCTCTCTTTCTTTTCCCCACATTTCCCCCTTTTCTAGTCGACAAAACCGCCATCGTCATCATGTCCCATTCTCAAGAGACTGTGTTTTTTTTTAATACCATTTCCTGCTGCAAGAAATCAAGAATTATTGGGGAAATGGCTGATTCCAGTTTTAACACAGAAAATGTACAAAATGAATGAGGAAGCTATATAAAATAAAAACTACTATGTCAAATGAACTTAGGAGCCTATTTGTAGAGGTTCCCACTGGCCAAAGATGAGATCATATGAACTTTAAAAAGGATAATACTTGCAACAGATTACAATCTATTGGGCAGGTTTCCATTTGTGGATTAATAATTGTGTGTGTGTGTGTGTGTGTGTGGTTCACACATATACTAACTGGTTTTTTTTGAAGGATGATAGAATCTCAATTATTTATTTTAAAAATTGATAATTTATTTTAAAAATAAAAATAAATATAAATATTTATTTTTAAAATAATTTTAAATATTTTAAATAAATTTAAAATATTTATTTGTAAAAAAATTTTATTTAAAAAAATAAAAATAAAAATTTATTTTAAAATTTATTTTAAAAATATCACCACTTTGCAATCCCCAATGAATTAATGGTTCCAGATTTCAAGCATCAAAACACACTAAAATCATTAAAAAGCCATTAAAGCATTATGCACTTCCTGTGACACCATCTTTTTTTTAAGTTGAGCTATGATTCACATACCCAAAATTCACCTTTTGGAATGCATTTAGTATTTAGTGTATTCATAAAGTTGTGAACCATCATCTCATTCCAGAATATTTTCACCCCCCAAGGAGAAACCTGTTTTCCATTAGCAGCCCCTCTCAGTCTCCACCCCCTAACCCCAGCAATCACGAATCTGTATTCTGTTTCTAGAGATTTGCCTATTCTGGATATTTCATTTAATTGGAACCACACAATTTTGTGACCTTGGTGACTGGCTTCTTTCACTTAGCGTAAATTATCCATGTTGTGGCATGGATCAGGACTTCACTTTTTGTGACTGAACATATTCTACTGTAAGGATATGCCACTTTTGTTTGTTTAACCATTCATCAGTTGATAGATATTTGAGGTTTTTCACTTTTTTTGAATATTATGAATAATGCTGCTATGTATATTTTCTACAAAATGTACATATATGTGGATGTACATTTGGACATACATTTTCAATTTTCTTGAGTATATGCCTAGAAGTGAATTAATGGAGTCATATGAAAACTCTATATTTAACTTCACTGAGGAACTGCCAAGCTGTTTTCCAAAATGACCACCTATAATCAATCTTGCCAAAGAAATTGAACTTGATTCTGACCAAGTCCCTTGATTCATCTGCCAATTTGCAAGAAATGCAGAGGACAGGGGAACATGTTGCTCTACACCATGATTGCGCAGTCAGCAAGATCCCAACTGAGAAAATAGATTGGCTACGCTACTGACATTCTTCAACAGGTAAATTATAAGGAAATTAAAGGGATAGAGGAAGTATCTGAAGATCAAAAGAGATTTTCAAAGGCATATCAAGCTTTTTTTATTTTATATTATTTTATTTTATTTCATTTCATTTCATTTTTTGAAACGGAGTCTTTTTTCTGTTGCCCAGGCTGGAGTGCAGTGGTGCAATCTCGGCTCACTGCAACCTCTGCCTCCTGGGTTCAAGTGATTCTCCAGCCTCAACCTCTTGAGTAGTTGGGACTGCAAGCATGCGCCACCACACCCGGCTAATTTTTGTTTTGTTTTGTTTTGTTTTCAGTAAAGACAGGGTTTCGCCATGTTGGCCAGGCTGGTCTTGAGCTCCTGACCTCAAGTGATCCACCTGCCACCACCTCCCAAAATGCTGGGATTACAAGCGTGAGCCACCATGCCCGGCCAGAAGGCATATCGAACTTTAAAGGGGAATGGTTAGATTAAAGTGTCTTGAGATGAAAAAAAAAAGTGAAAAGAAGCACATTTAAATAAACTGATATATTCTGTGTAAAGTATTGGTTATTAGTCAAGAAAATTGGTCCAAATAAATTTCACAAAAAGATGAGGATTTAAGTTTTATTCAGGTTTCACTTTACATTATATTTTAGTATTGTTTGAGTTATGTACTTGAAAATGTCTGATACTATTTTTTTCTTTTCTTACTATTTGTATTTACATATATTACGAATTTTTATGTAACTTCAAAGTAACCATTTTCAAGACTTAATTTTTTTAAGAATAGTTTTAGGTTCACAGCATAACTGAGAATAAAGTACCAAGGTTTTCCATGTATCTCCTTCCCCCACCACTGCACAGTCTCCCCAACTATCAACATCCCCCACTAGAGTGGGTACTTTTGTTACAATTGATAAACATGTATTAATACATCAGTATCACCAAAAGTCCATAGATGATACTAGGATTCACTCTTGGTGTTGCACATTTTATGGGTTTCGACACATGTATAATGACATGTATCCACCATTATGGTATCATATAGAGTATTTTCACTGCCCAAAAATTCCTTTGTGCTTAACCAATCTCTGGTCACCACTGGTCCTCTTACTGGCTCCATAGTTTTGCGTTTTCCAGGATATCACAAAGTTGGAATCACATAGTATGTAGTCTTTTCAGATTGGCTTTCTTCACTTGTTAATATGTATATTAAGATTCTAACCTGTCTGTCCATGGCTCCGTAGCCCATAAGAAACCAGTTCTTAAATCCAATCCTATATGTCTGTACTCTCTTGCTCTCACAAACAATAACGTGAAATAATTTTTGGTTAAAAAACAATTTTTGCTTCAGAGACTTTTTCTCCACCCTCAAATCACAAATAATGATAGAATATCACAGAATCAGCTTGAATTACAAAGATGGAAAAATTTTAGGTGTTTATTGTGATTTCTGAAAAAGGAATTCCATTCATCTCTGGATATTTTGAAATCATTAGGGCAAATAAATAATAATAATAATAATAATGTAATTAAGTGTCTTACATGGAAATACTTTTAGAATTTCCAGAATTGAAAGCCTGACTGTGACTAGGGAAAAATGTATTTTCCCTCTGAAAATGACACTTGACTGAATCTTCCTCATTCTAAGCTTTAAACCTCTCCCACACTCTCTAAGCTGGTTTTCCCTGTGACAACTGGAAAGGGAGAGCAAATTCATTACACTTTGGGCACTGTAATTTAGATAAAATCAAAGAGCACCTTCCCTAACTGAAGTGATTAGAAACAGGCGGTATGTTGTCATTTTCAAACTAAGGTGTGTGGTCAGGAGAACTGGCTCTGTGACAAGAGGCTGAAAGTTTCTGAATTAGAGGATAGTGTGCACACCATTGAAACAGAAAATACTGTTTCCTCTTCCCATCACTTTGGTACACACTGAGAGTCATTTAGTAAAAGTAGAAGAACAGAGACACTGATCAGCAGTACACAGTCAAGTGCATCAGTGGTGCAGTGGCCTCAGGGACACCTTGGTTTCTAGAGAATTTACAAATTTGAGAAATAAATTTTCAGGATGACCATTACAAGATGAGAGGAAAAAGAAGGACTCTGGATATTGCAAAGAGGAAACTGCTCCAGTGTAGTGGCATTAATATTATCATCTTGCATTTCCCTACAAACATCACTAACATAGGCTTTAGGCTAAATTCTACAGTTGTTTTGCTTGTAAGCTCCCCAGCATCTCTAGTGGCAGCTATTATGCCCACTTTCAGTTCCTAGCTGTGTGCATTATATTTGCATTCGTGATTGCCCTGACTATTCACCCTTTCGCTTATCTACACCCTCTCAATGAAACTACAGTGCCTTCTCTGGTTTTAGTGTCATTCTCTACCATTGCATTCAATCCTCTGATAACTTTGGCCAACAGACAGACCGATGCAGAAGTGATGGTGCACTGTTTCTCTCTCTAGTTCTCAAGCACTGACTTGCTTCTATATTCCTGCCTATTCTTCAGCCATTGCTAAGAGAAAGGCCTTGTACCAGGTGAATGATGAGAGATACACGGAGCAGAGACCCATAGACACATGATCAGTCCGAGCCAATACCAGCATTGCATAACATCGATTAGATGAACCCCACGTATGCAAAAAGAATAAAGGTTTGCTGCTAAGTACCACTGATGTCTGGGGTGGTTTGTTGCATAACAGTAACTGACTGATATGTCATCTTTTCTCAAGCTAGCAGGCCTTGATTCTAGATGCTCCTTCTGTGTAGAATGCTCTTTCTATGTTCTCCCTCACTCCTTTGTGAATAAATACTACTATCCATTATATCTTAGCTTAGGCATCACTTCTTCCTGAAAACCTCTCTTTATCCCCAAAGAGAGGGATAGGCACTACTTCTCCTTCTTTCCTAACTTTCTTGACTTGTTTCAATCATAGGTATTCAAGATAGTTAAAAAGGCAGGCCGCTGAGTAAGATAACCTGGGTTGAATGATTTAATTCACAATTCAAGTATTTCACGGATGTATGGGACACATTCTCTAAATGACAGTTTTCTCACTTTTATAATGGTTTTAACCTACAGTTTGTGATAGAGTCTGAAGAATATGACATACACATCATGTTTAGTACAGTGCCCTGTACCTAGTAAAGCACTCATTAATTCTTGGGTGCAATTATTATTACCATATATGGTAGTATACTGTTTACATTAAAGCTCTAGCTGCCTAAATTACTCCAATCTATGAAGAAAACATCCTCTAATTAAGTATCTGGCTACCCTAGCATATAGTTCATATAAGTAGGATGGGTTAAATGTTTGATTGAGTCCCCTAATTTGTCCCAACTCATGTTTTCTTTACCAGTTTTGAAATGATAAGTTGGTTCACTATCATTCCTCTCCAAAATGAGAAAAAAAATTCTCTCGTTTTTATTATTTTGAACTTAAGAATTGTAAAATACCTGATGTATTTCAATAATTGCAATTATTCTTATTTGTGCTCAAATTCTTATCTTGGGCCATAGGAAATCTCTTTACATTAGATGCTGAGTTCTTTAACATACCTTAGTAGTTTCAATAATTTCCTTGGTTTCTGATTTAAGCATATTCTCCAGGCCTATCTTGTAATTTCTCTACCCCAGCTATTTCTCTAAAGCTCCCCAGTTCCTTTTATCAGAAATGGCAGAGGCCATACTCCCAGTGTTATGAGTTTTGCTACTGATTTGACTCTGATTCTGGGTATTTTCAATAGACAGAATTAGAAACTTTTTTTTTAAGTTGGTAGATGAAATTGTATGTATTTATTGTGTACAAAATGATGTTTTGAAGTCTATATGCATTGCAGAGTGGTTAAATATAGCTAATTAACAAATGCATGACCTCGCATAGTTATTGTTTCTGTGGTGAGGGCACAACATCCACCATTTTTGTGTTTTTCAAGAGTACAATATGTCGTCATTCCCTACAGGCACCCTGCTGCACAATAGAGCTCTTGACCTTATTCCTTCTATTTGACTGTAATTATGTATTCTTTGACCAACATGTTCCCAACCCTCCCTCCCCTCTACTCCACCTTCTGGTAACCACCATCCTACTGCCTACTTCTATGAGATCACCCTTTTTAGATTCCAAGTATGAGTGAGATAATGTGGTACTTGTCTTTCTATGCCTTGCTTATCTCATTTAACATAATGTTCTCCAGGGTCATACAGGTTATCACAAATGACAGGATTGTCTTATTTCTTACGGCTAAATAGTATTCCACAATGAATATACACCACATCATCTCTATGCCTTTATCCACTGATGGACACTTAGGTTGATCCTATACCATGATATTGGGAATGATGTGGAAATAAACATAGGAGTGCAGCTATCTCTTTAACATACTGATCTCATTTCCTTTGTATATATACCCTGTAGTGGGAGTGCTAGATCATATAGTAGTTCTATTTTTAATTTCTTGAGGAACCCCTATTCTTATCCATATTGGCTATACTAATAGAAATATTTTAAAGGTATATTCCATACAAATTGAAAATTCATCACAAGTAAAACTTTGTATTAGAAGTTCATCAGAATAGCTTCTTATTTTTCTCATCTAGTCTAACTACAACATTCCAGACTTTGCAAGTGAATTCTTTTTTTTTTAACTTAAAATACCTGATCTGTTATTTAGCGTGTATGGGATTCCTGAATACAGGTTGGTATGACTTCTGAAATAAAGTGGAGAGAGATCATCATAGGATAATAAATCAAGAAAAAAATCACCTTGTCTAAATTATGCCATGCCCTTGATTAAATTGTTCCCATTCTCTTTCCCATTTAAGGACCTTTGGACATGCAATTTTATTATTTTTTAACAATTAACAATAATTTTAATATTATCAAATATCCAATCGTCTTTTAAATGTCATCATAAAATTTATTTTGTGTTTTAAGATTGTTTGAATCTTGATCTAAATAAGTTCCATGGGTTGTGATTCTTTTAACTATCAGTTTCCTTTGCATCTCTCTTTGTTTTTCTTTGAAATCTATTTGTTTAAGAAACCAGATCGTTTATCCTGTAGAGGTTTCCATACTGTAGATTTGGCTGATTGAATCCCTATCCTGTCCTTTAATATTTTATTCTGTCTCCTGTATTTTGTGTAACTTGCCATTTGAATCTATATTTAGGTTGACTTTTTGGCAAGAATACTTCATATGAGACCTGTGATGTCTGGTTATCTCCATTTGTGCTATTAGCAGACATTGCTAATCAATGTCACTATCCATTAATTAATTAAGAGTTGCTGGATAATATTCCAATTCTATCATTTCTTCTTGATTTATGAGCTGAAAAGGTAAAAACTTTAATGGATTGAAGCACATATGTTTAACTCCATGAATTCACAATGATACTAAATATATTTAGTTGGTCACTTTTGGAGTATTCAATGTTTTGAAAACTGTTAAAATAATTGTGCCATTTTATTTTCATGGATTGCATTTCACCTGAACTCTAACCTTGAGTTGTTATTATTTATTCATTATTCTTTTTTATTCAGCTTAAATTTCACTCTTTCTAAGAGTTCTTCTTCTTCTTCCTGCCCTCAGTCTAAACTGTATTTTTATGCCATACTGACTTACAATACTTTCAGCTTTCCTTTAACACTACCCATTGCAATTGGTTAACTGGCTAGTGATCTTGTTTAAGAATTGTCTCCTCCAGTAAACTCTAAATTCTATGTAACCAAATAATTTGTTTATACCTCTCCCCCAATATCTGGTATAGTTCCTTAAAACATATGTTTAATAAATAATTACAGAAATAGAGCATTCATTATTCATCCTAATAGCTAAGCTAAAGATCTTCGGTAAAATAAAAGAGAGATCAAAATTGGTTGTGTAATACAATTATTTTAAGATTCTTTGTAGCTCACTAGGAATTCTACTAGGGTTGTCACCTCACTTTGCTAGTATTTGCTTTTTGTTTTTGTTTTTACATTCTACACAATCTTTATTTAACCAAAGAGCAAAATGGCTTAATCCCCACTTGTTAATACTTAATAAGTGCTGATTTCATTCTCAGTATATTCAGTTGAGATTGGTTGGCTAATCCCAGGGGGTAGATGTACTATACTATTCTGAGAAGTTTGTTTTTAGATGATTACTTCCAGAATTGGGAAAGATCTGGCTCTACTATAGCCTCCATGAACTCCCAATTTTACCAACTTAATCATATGACAGCTTGACCTAGGGACCATATATTGAGAGTTTGATAAAAATTTAAGAAGAAATTAATCATTTTTTCTGTCTGTCCTTGAATCCCATATCACAAATTGAAATACGTAGGGAAAAACTAATCATGATACAGTCACATTCGTGTGTTTACTAATATGGGCTGTAAGGGAAAACCTCCCTAAATGTCTCCTGCGGAATGTAACTAAGTTATACTAGGTTATATTTGTAAATTAATTTGAGTGGATATCTCTCTTTTATTCAAGTGATTATTCCCAGAAATGTAGGCTATTCATATCTTTTTTTAAACCGATGAGGTTATTCACTAATAAATCCTCATATCAACTGGGGGACACAGAAATCCTTAAAAAATATCAATTAAGATATTTGAGATATCTGAACATACTTAAACTTCCACGTGTATGTATGTTTGTATGTATGTATGCAAGTGTGTATGAATGTATGAATTTAACATTGTTGGGAGAAATAGCATTCTTACTCATCTGTCATGTAATGGAAACTATCCTTCAGATGTTAATTACTCCTATACAGTCAATATCTCCCATCTCACTACTCCCTTCTTTATGTTTCTATCAAATATATTTGAGTTTTAGAGAATAAAAAGAGATGATGTTTTTACCATTATAAAATGCAGTTTTTGAAATCGACAGCCCATAGCCATATGTTGTTGATGAGGTTGAACCCACTTCCACAAGGGTGAAATTTGATTTGTCAAAATTTGTCAACATAGTAGCATCCCTTTGTAATCATCATTGGTTCAGGTAACCCAAGCCTAAGTTTTCTTCAGTACATGTTATTCTGCTGGGCCCAGGGAATAATCACAAGTGAGCCAATCAGCAAGTTCAGGGCTTCCATTTAAAGACTGCGGGAAGTGACATATTCTCTCTTACTACATGTGAAACAAGTTTACAAACCCAATTCCTGCTGAAAATCATCTTACTCTCATGAGGACAGCCAACCTCAAGATGAAACTGCCATTGCAAATGGCAGCACACACAACCAAGCACTCCAAGACCTTGTCTAACTGCCTCCATTGCCCACTGAACTACTCTAGTCCTGGGATGCCAGTTTTAGGCAATCTCAAGATATTCACCTTTTTCCCTGGGGGTATCAGTCTCTATCTAAATAGAGCTGTGGTGTTCCCTTAAAGTTGATGGGTTTCCATGTTTCCAACTTGCTACATCTCCTTAGTTTCTTTATTTAGATTATCTCCATATTATTATTACATCTTCATATTACGTATGCACTTTGGGCCACTATCAGTATGTAATTTCTGACTCCATCCTTTACTCAATAACTATTCGTAAATTATAATTTTATAGCCTCAGGTATCACAGTAAATCAATAACAGTTCATTAATGTTATAGTCCAATTATTAAGCAAGTCCACTGACAGCCATTAGCATAAATTACAACAAATATGAGAGCCAGAATATTGATCCTCTCTCCATGGGCACTATATTAATGATGATCACCCTGATTGATCTGTAATCTTCAGGTGCATGTAGCCTGTAGATCCTACCAGTCTATCCTGGGCAAATATGAAATTTAAGTTTGTCTGTTAATGTTATTTGGAAACAGAAGTCACAAAAGCCCTTTTCCATTTCTTTTGTTATTTGTCTTAGTACAACGCAAGATTAGCCTTAAAGTTGGCTGCTGTCAAGTTTATTCATTTCTCTAAGTCAGTCTTTGATAATGCATAATCAAAGGTTAGTTTTCTCCACTCAACAGCTGCCCTTCAACTATCTTTAGAAACAGATGCATTTCTTAAGATATTGGTGGTGATGTGGAATTTCATATGGCTTATCCAATTTTTCCATTAGCTTATATAAGTTGAGTTTCTGCAGCGGCAAAAATATTAGGGCCCAAACATCTAACTTAAGGAAGGAATTTGCCAGGGAGAATTGGGTTTATTGGAGAAATAAAACCTCCTACAATATAAGGCCTCAGGCCAACTGTCAGGTTCCAAAATCTGGTTGTCCACTTTTTTAGCCCCCACTACAGCCTTCTAAAATTAACCATATGTAGTTAGCATTTAAAAGCCACCACAACAGTATTTTCTGTGTTTCTAAACACTCTCACTCAAGATTAGCTTAAGAAGAGGACACCTGTCCACAGGAATTTACTTCCTCAGAATCTTGCCCCCAAAGCGTACAATTCCTTTTCTTTAAAAATTACATGACTCGCTCTTATAGGAAAAAGAAAGAGATAGTTCTGTAAAAATTAAAATGTCAGAAAGGAACAATTCAAACTCATTGTATGGCTAGTCAGTGTAATATAGAAGAATGAGCACTAGTTTTGCCGTCTCACAGACCTGGGTATAAATACAAGCTTAGCTGTTACTGGATTCCCAGCTGTGTAATTCAATTGTTTCTTTAGCTTTAATTACTTTCCGTGTAAAATGGAGATTATAATGCCCATCCTGAAGATTTCTGTGAGACTAGAAAGAACATGAGATGCCTAGAACTACTGAATGTTCAATTAAAGGTAGCTGTTATTCTTGCGTTTGTTCTTAGAGGCCGACTACCTTTCCTAGGCAATAGCTAAAAGTCTGGGTCTTCCCTTGTTTTATTGCTGAATGCAGGGCCATCAGCCTGTTCTCTGTAACATGTAAATAAGTAATTTATTAGTGTAACATATAAATAAGTAATTTCTTAGAGCAAAAGTGCAAACTAATGGATCATTCAAGTGTTCAGTGACAGAGGACACTTGAATTGGCATTTGATTGGTTTCTGAAGGGTGCTTCAAAATTCATTTTGGGGGACTTACCTGTCTCAGTTCATGCAGCTTGTCCTGTAATTTGTAGATTTTGCCACACAGTTCTCTTCCAAAGTGATAAAACCATTATACATTTAAAGTGAGAGTGGCTTCTTTTTTGAGATGGTGGTTATGTGGTTATGTTTCTTAGGAATAATGATTAT